>NW_022610175.1:0-41426 GCF_000309985.2 Brassica rapa
GACGGTCCCAAGCTTCAGCCGAGGAGAAGTATTTGTGGTTGAACTCCACCTCGAAGTTTGAGAACCGCTCAATTGTCCCATTGGTGCGTTTGTCTAGAGCTAACCACCAGTTATGTGTGTCACCTTCCAGAAGTGAACCACAATGTCCTTTTGTACTCCTCTGGGCAACGAGTTGAGCTGAAATTCCGAGCCAATCTGCTCCTCCACTCGTCTGCCTCAATGGGATCAGAACTACAAAGCAAACTGCTTCGTACCCAGCTTGGAGATGTGAGCTAGAAGGCTCAAGTAATCCACTCTCCTAACTGGATGAGCTGGTAGATCAATCTCCATTACCTCAGCTTCGACCAAGCTCGGTCCTCGGCGCTGTCCTGGCAGCTGTTCGAGCTACTTGTGCAGCTGCACGAACTACACCAGTGCTGTCCCAGCTGTCCTAGCTGCTCTCTGAGTTGCCTGAACCGTGGCCTGAGCTGGGGTGATCTGGCCAACCGATGAGTCAAAAAAAGGGGGGTAAATTCATGCGTGAAAGCCAACATCTGAGTGCCCATGGCCTTAACCACATCCGTCACCTCCCGCATAGATGGCTCGGCCAACTCCTCCGCCCCATCTCCAGGTCCGGTCTCGTCTCCTACATGGGAGGAATCACCTTCCTCCTCCCGTCCCTCTTGTTGTTGCTCACCCAGGTTATCAACCTGAACCTCAGTAGGCAGGAACGTCGCGAAGGGTTCCCCGGTCTTCTCATTAACCAGCCCCGTCTGGGTTGGTAACACTTGAGTGGGGTTGGCCCCATCTCCTATGACCGGTCCAGAACCACCAGCCCGCTTCCTGCCCTTCCGGGACTTAGTCCGCTTAGTTCCCTTAGGCAAAAACACTTAGTGTTAGTCCAAACGTATAAACCTCATCTCATGATTAGAACTAAGCAAAACAACATCAAACCAAACAAACACAAACAACCCGTGAGACCAAGCAGCCGGACGTGTGGTGAAACACATAACCCAAACCAATCCTAGAATCAAGCATGCTCTGATACCGACTTGTAAGACCCGATCCCGGCTCTTAAGCCCAAACTGATCTGCGGCCTTAACCTTTCAATCTAAGTCCGAGTGAACCAAGTTTTAAGTCTTATCTTTCTAAATTCAATTCATTTCAACTGAGGTTCAATACAATCAATCTAAACAAGGAAACATAAGGGGAAAATCAATTGTATAAATATAAACTGAGATTCATACATCATTCTTAGGTTCGTCCTAGATAAGTTATACACACTTAGTCTAACATAAGTTCACAAGTTGCACAATAGGCTATCAGTATTTCACATCTATCTACAATGACCATTCACCACACATCTTCCCATGGCCTGAGTCTTCACGGTGCCTTTCCCTTACCACGGTCCATGTCCGATCCTGAAACCACACAAGACACAATGCACATTCATATGGCCGATATCCTAACATCAAGTCTAGATAAGCATGGTTCGGCTACTTAGAATCTATAACCTGTCCAAACCAACATACTCAAATAAATTCCCAAAAACTAATTAAAATTCATGATAATCCTTGATAAATCCCAACTAAGAGATTCCCATAAACAGTTTCCAACGAAACACACAAGAACGTCCAAATCCGACCATGAATAGTCCGGCCAAAGGCCAAGGACTTGGATACTGAACCGGCCAGGGCCTTGGTTCTGTGTTCCCTGTATGACCAGAACAAACAAACACAATAATCTGATAGGACAAGCAAATCTAAAAAGATAGAGAGAGTAGATGTAGGCGCATAGCAAACCGGCCACAAGCCCGATCGAATCATCAGCCGGCTAAGGCCGATCGCTTGCCGTCCACACCACTGACCTTAGGCGTTCTCTCCCCAGGCGCCATCTCCTTCACTTTGTCCTTCTCTCTGTCTCTCTGTCTGGTATCCATCTCCTCAGGCCTTGCTTCCCACGATCCGGTTTCTCCTGGAACAGCCAAGCCTCTCGCCGGTTCTCTCCTTGGATCGCCGGTTCTCTCTTCTCTTTTGGTGTTTGTCTCTCACGATTTTGGCAGAGGTTCCCCTCAAAATTCTGTGTCAAATTCTGGATCCAGGGCTCAGTATTTATAGAGAGAGGGAGTCGGAACTGCCATGGGGCCGAAGGGGTGGGAGTTGTAACCGAAAAGGTGTCTCTCTCTCCCTTGCAACCGTTCGGCAATAACTGCCCCCAACCGGTCCTCAACTACCTCCAACTGCTCCTGTCCCTGCCGGTTCTCTATCCGAAACCAAGGCCAAGACCTTTAACTGACCGTCCATACCGTGGCCCACCATCTAACCGAACCACCATAACCATCCTTTTAACCGCCCCAACGGTCCCGGACATGAACACTCGGCCCAACTGAATTGAGCTGACTACTAGCTGGTCCCAGCTGAGTGAGCTAGTCCTTATAGCTCCACGAGCTGATGCATACTGACTAAGCTCCAATTAAGCTTCCCTTAGCTGCCCAAGCTCGGCCCCGTCCAGCTCCCACATCACTCGTCCAGCTCTATTAAACCCATGTTTTCTTCACCCTGGTTAAGTCTCAACACTTTGATGCCCTTAACCCTATGTCTGAGCCATGATACGCTTGTCTACTGGTCTAATGACCTGACTGGTGTGTCTCCCCGCACCATGGCTCGTCCCAACGACCCTATCTCGGACCAGGGACATGACAGACTGTTTGGGTGATTTTGGCCCACATGGGCTGTCTGTTCAGTACACACAGGACGTCTGTAGGTGTCCGCCAGCACATACAGGACGTCCGTGGCTGTCCGTCAGCACACACATAACGTCTATGGCTGTCCGTGTGTGTCCGTCAGCACACGACCTCTGTTTCCCAAGTGATTTCATCCTTGCCATTGTATTCCGACACGACCTTGATCATGGGAATGGTGTTGTCTTTTCTGTTTGATCCACTATGAGGACCAGCCTCGTCTCTAGAGTCAGATTCTTACCCAAATCTGTATGGATCTCGGGTAGTACTATATCCTGATCAGACAAACATTTTCGGAGTTGGGACACATGAAACACGTTATGGAACGTATCCATGGCTGGTGGCAGTTCCAACTTATAAGCCAACTCCCCAACTCTTTCTATGATTATGAATGGACCCAAGTACCTAGGGTCTAGTTTTCTTCTGCCAGAAACTCTAGCCCTCCCTTTGAATGTGATCATCTTGAGATAGACCAAGTCTTCATCTTCAAACTCAAGATGTTTCATCCGTCTATCTGCATAACTCTTTTGACGATCTTGTGCTTCTTTCATTTTCTCAGTGGTTTCTTCCACTATGCTCCTCCCGCCCAACATGCTCCTCCCCCCCCCCCCACTTTGGTCCAGCATAATGGCGTCCTGCATAATGGCGTCCTTCTTGGCCATCCATACAGTGCTTCATAAGGTGACATCCCAATGCTAGTATGGAAAATGTTGTTGTAGGCAAACTCGACCAAGGGTAGATGCTTTTCCCATGATGTAGGCAATCCAACACCACGGCCCTTAACATGTCCTCCAATGTCTGGATTGTCCTCTCTGATTGCCCATCCGTCTGAGGATGATAGGCTGTGCTCATGTTCATTCTTGTTCCTAAGGCTTTTTGAAAAGCCTGCCAGAAGTAAGAGGTGAACCTAGGGTCTCTGTCCGAGACAATACTAGCCGGCACTCCATGCAGACGTACTATCTCGTCCAAGTAAATCCTCACGATCTAATCCACTCCATCTCCTTTCTGTATTGGTAAGAAGTGGGCCGACTTGGTTAGTCTGTCAACGACCACCCAAACCGCATCCTTTTGGTTCCTGGTCGTAGGAAAACCGGTCACAAAATCCATTGTGATGTGATCCCACTTCCACTCTGGTATGGGGAGATTCTGGAGCATACCATTGGGCACTTGATGTTCAGCCTTCACAAACTGGCAAGTAGGACACCTCTCCACCCACTCGGCCACATCTGTTTTAATCCTTACCCAGTGATAGTACCTTTTTAAATCCCTATACATCTTATTCAGCCAAGGTTGGACTGAGAACTTTGACTTATGAGCCTGACTCATAATCTCTTCTTTAAGCTTCTTGCTTTTTGGAACACTTACTCGGCCATTCACCAAGATTGTTCCGTTGCTTGTGATCTGATACTCCGTCTTGTCGTTAAGAGCCACTTTCTGCAAGTTCTCATCCAAACTCTGGGCCTGCTGTATCCTGGTAAGTAGATCGGCCTGATTCACTGCCTCTAATCCCAATGGCTCATCACGTCCAACCAAGGTATTTAGATGTAATGACCGAACCATCCCTTATAGTTCATCCACTTCTCTTTCGGCCGAGACCTCTGCCCGTCTCCGGCTTAAGGCATCAGCCACTAGGTTGCCTTGCCTGGATGGTATACTATGTCCAGATCATAATCACCAACAAACTCCATCCATCTTATTTGTCTCAAGTTCAACTCAGGCTGAGCGAAAATGTAATTCAAGCTCTTATGATCAGTGAGAATCTGGACTTTGGCTACGTACATATATGATCTCCATATCTTCAAAGCAAACACCACGGCTGCCATCTCTAGATCATGGGTCGGATAATTCCCTTCATGCTTTCTCAGCTGTCTCGAAGCATAAGCAATCACCTTCCCATGTTGAGTCAGGACGCACCCCAACCCAGTGATGGACGCATCCGTATAGACCACATAAGGTTGATCTGCCTCCGGCAATACCAATATTGGTGCATTCGTCGGCATATCCTTTAGAGCTGAGAAACACTTCTCACACCCTTCATTCCAGGCAAACTTCACATCCTTGCCTGTAAGTCGTGTAATGGGTTGAGCCAAACTCACTAACCCCTTGATATACTTTCTGTAGTAGCTGGCCAGCCCTAGGAAACTCCTAACCTCAGTAGCATTTTAGGCTGCGGCCAATCTGGTATAGTGTGAACCTTCTCCGGATCTACTGACACGCCTTGATCAGACACAATGTGTCCGAGGAACCCAATGCTCTTCTCCCAGAAACTACACTTGCTTAGTTTGGCAAAGAGTTTCTGTTCCCTCAAACATCCTAGTACGGCCCTGAGATGCTTCTCATGGTCTTCCTTGTTTCTGAAATATACAAGTATGTCATCTATGAAGATGATTACAAATTCATCCAAGAATGCAGCTGGTGCATTGGTTAGACCAAATGCCATAACCACAAACTCATAGTGGCCATACCTGGTCTTCCTGATATCATCCAAGAATGAGTACTTGTTCTTCACAGTAACCCTATTCAACCCTCGGTCATCAATACACAGCCTTAAGCTACCATCCTTTTTCTTCACAAAAAGAACTGGTGCTCCCCAAGGCGAGACACTTGGTCGTATGAACCCTTTGTCCAACAACTCTTCCAGTTGCTTCTTTAGCTCGGCCATCTCGGACGGAGCCATACGATATGGACTTTTGGACATTGGGGCCGTACCTGGTTCTAGTTCTATTATGAACGGGTCAGCCCTAATAGGGGGAATGCCCTGTAGTGCCCGAAACACATCCTCAAACTCTTTAACCAGCGGAATCCCGTCCGGGTCTGTAACACCCGAATCCGGCCTCTCGACAAAACTGGACCCATTTGCTACTTAATCAATCCCTTGCTTGTTTGATTCATTTTATGTCTTTCATTTACTAAGTCATGTTCGAGTCCAAGGTTCTAAAACAATTGAACAGATAGAACAGCGGAATATAAATGTGTATAAAATGTATTACTTAGAAACATGAGATCCGATACAGAACTTCTTAATCGTTTCATAGACAATCACTAGTTCATCCCTAGTATCATCTAACCATACGTTACACAGCCTCTCACTGACCGAGCCTTCACGGCTCCTTGGCTTGACTAGAACCATCCTTAGTTCCTGAAACCACAACCAGATAAGCATTAATCATAACCGAAAATAGAACTGGTCGATTCTACAATGCTTGGCTTGGTTCCTAGAACATAGATAAACCTCGGACAATATACTTATAAAAATATATAAACCCTGCCTACCGAATCCTAAGTCATTCAACCAACCACCCCTTGACTTAGAATCAGATAGACAGTCCAGAATAGATAAACAGAACACACGAACAGTCTGGATCGTCCCGAAGACCAATCCGTCCATCCGGATAGAATCTAGGTGCGACCGGCCTAGATGAAGTCTGGCTCAATGGCCCAACGGACTTTCTTACCTGATTCGGCCTTGGGCCTGGATCCAACGGCCGAGTAAGCCTCACGCCCAATCCGAGTAGGCCAAACGGCCGATCGGACCTTGCGACTCTTACCCTGGCTTAGACGAACCGTGTACTTGTCTCGACGGACAAGACATGGTCTGATCCCTAAGGAACGGACACGACCTGTCTCAACAGCCAACGTTTGGAACATGCACCCCTTCGGTCCTTGGTACCTATTGGTCCTCGTACCTCTTGTCGTCCGTAACGCTTGGTTACTTACACCCTTTGGCAACTCACAACCTTTGGAACTCGTTGATGTGCCGCAGTCCACGGATCATTACATGGAACCAACTCAGCATGGAGTTCAAGACGTTCTGAACATTTCAACCGAGGTTCATGTTTTTCACCGTGCCAGACTTGATTTGGAACATGCCAGACTTGAGAAAGATCATGCCAGACTTGAGAAAGATCATCCCAGACTTGAGAAAGATCATGCCAGACTTGACTTGGATCATGAGGTTTCACAAAATGATCGAGACTTCTCTGCTTTGGCTCGATTGGCCCATACTGCACGTACCGGCGACCGTACTGATGGACTGATCTACCCTTTTGATCAGTTAACGCACTTTGATCAGCCAAGTTTCACTAAGGCAAGGATCCTTCACCTTTCTGAAGACATAGGACACACTTGGTCCAGTCTGGTTCATGATCCGGACATGGTGGCTCATACGGACAGTCCCACATCCGTCCTTCTCCTTACCGCGGTCCCTGCTTCAGGATACAACGAACGTGGACAGAAGCCGATCAGTCACATTTAATAATCTGTCTTTATTTTGTTTAATGACTAGATCTAGATCTAGATCTACTTTTCTATTTAATTCCTAGATCTACAAGACTCTATAAGTATGAAACTCTTTCATTTTAATAAATCAGAAATCGATTTTGTCTAAAGTTTGAGTTAAACTCTTTGTTCTTCATTTATAACTTGTTCTTAGTTTCTTGGTGAGTCATATCCAAGTAAACACTTCCTCAAATCGTTGGTCTTGTGAGTCATATCAAGCAACGACCAGAGATCTTTCACTTGGTGGTCTTGTGAGTGATATCAAGCACCATTTGGAGTCGGGAATATCGAAGGCCTTTCTGCAACCTTCGTGCGACCCTTCAATCCATCCAGTTCTCCATCCGGAGTTCATATCCAAATCTGATCCATTTGAGTGAGCCGATCTTAGGGTCCTTCAAGTGGTATCAGAGCCGCTCGTTTGGTATCTTCTAAATCATTCATCTTTCTCATCTTCCATTTCTAAATCATAAACACTTCTTCTTCTATCCATCTTGAATCCGGACCCCTCATTATCATCCTCTATCTATAAAAAAAAAAAGTTTTTCATTTGGGGATTGGTGGTGGAAGAGAAAGCCTGCTGGCTGAGGAGAAATCCAGCCTTTGAGGTGGTTAAAACGGATTCCCAAAACCAAAATCTCTTATCTTTCTCTCTTTTAAAATTATCTTGTGTTTGCTTGGATTTTGTCCATTGGGATTCTTTGATGTGTTCTTCTTAGAAAATTGAGTAGCAACTTGTGTGTGATCACCTAAATCGGAGAGAAACACTTGAGTGGGTGAGATTAAACACTTGAGAGAGTGAGGTTTTATTTTCTAATTTTGTGTTAAGATTTTCAGGTTATGATGTTTGGTCTTCAAAGGGAAAGTAGCAAGGAGAAATCCCCACAACAAACTATCTCTCAATCTTCATTTAAATATTCTTTGAATAATTTTGATGAGTTTGTTAGTGTGCAAGATATGCCAAACAGGAGGTGCAATGAAGCTTTCAAGTCGTCCCAAGGTGAAGCTGATCCAAAGAGACGTTTGCTTCAGTTTGATGTCCAAGAGTTTTGTGATAACTTTGTGGAGGAAGTGGTGAAAACCCTCAAGGACGTCAACCAGACCCATAAGAAAAGCATATCCACACGTGCACCTGTAGCTGAGCCATCCTTATTCATAAGCAAGAAATCCAAAGGTAAATCTGAAATCCATGTTGAGGAGTTGAAAGATTTTCAGATTCTTTACCCATCTATGATGAATATGATGAAGAGCCAATTGAAAGCTTGTTTTCTTGTGAGAAAAATTGTGATCTTCCTTCTCTTGAACCTGAGTTTGCAACTGATATTGAACATGCAATTGTAGAACTAACCATTTTGCAACCGGAGCATCCGAGTAGTCTTGTTTTCTCTCCACAGGTTTTGGAGGAAGAGCCACTAGATTTACCACATCAAGGACCATGTCTTGACACTAGGATATTTTTGATGAAGATCAAGATCCTATCTTTGATGAGGAGGATGAACCTTGTCCAGTCTTTGATGAAGAAGCAACAAACATAACATCCATCGCTATGGAGAGCCATCTTTGCTTTGATCCCGACACAACTCCTGCCCCTTTGTCTTTTGAACTTCAAGCGCAATTGTTTGTTTTGAGTATCCAGGAAAGACAGGTTGAGCCTCTGAGAAATGAAAGCATTGACCGTGCCCAACAGCCTGAGATTTGGAGAAGCTTTGTTGTCCAAACCGGCTACCTTGGAGATACCAGCGACAGGGGTTCAGTCAAAAACAGATATCTCAACATTCAGAAGGTCTTTTGTCATGAATTCAATTTCAAAGGAAATCCAACTCACCAAGGATTCACTGAGGATTGGAATCACTTGAAAATCATCACGGAGGAAGGAGTTATGAATTTTCCAAACTGGAGATTATCCAGTCCGTCTATCCTCGAGTACCAGACTTCTAAAGGAGATTCAGGCTCAAGAAAGGAGCGGCCTAAGCCAAAACCGATCCTCAACGAACCAAAGGTCTTTCCTCAGTCAACCTCCTGTCCAACCCAAAAGCACTGTAAGGATCATGGGTTGATTGTCTCTGCTCATCTTGAAAATGTTTTAAAACCGAGAATTTCTAAGCAAAAACAAATCTTACTCGTCGAGCTACTTGTTCCATCCGTCAAGCTACCGTCTTACTCGTCCTAGCTGACTCTCGACTTGTATAAGGTTAAGTCTAAGTTTCTTTACGTCCTTAACCTTCTTATCTGGCTATGGAACGCTTGTCTTGATGTCCTTAGACTGACTATTACGTTTCGTCGAACCATGGCCGTCCCAATGATCCTATTCAGGATCCGAGATGTTACAAGCCTCCCCCACTAACAATGGATTCGTCCTCGAATCCAAGTCATGTGTTTCATCCAACAGAAACTGGTCAAAACATTTTTGAAACTCGTCCTGGCCTCCGTCTCCCAAGTGGTCTCTTCTCAACCATTACAATCCCAAATGACCTTGACCATCTGGATTGTTTTCTTTCTCATTTCTTTTTCCATCCTATCTACGATCCGAACCGGCCTTGTTTCAAAAGTTAGATTTGTACCTAGATCAGATGGTATTTCTGGTATTAAGACGTCCTGATCCGTCAAGTACTTCCGGAGTTGGGAGACATGGAATACGTTATGGAAGGCTTCCATCTCGGATGGTAAGTCCACCTTATATGCCACACTACCCACTCGTTCTATGATTCTGAACGGACCTAGGTATCTTGGATCTAATTTCCTTCTACTAGAAATTTCACACTCTACCTTTTAAGGTAATCATTTTGAGATAGACCATATCACCCACTGCAAACTTCAGTTCTTTCCTTCGTTTGTCAGCGTAATGTTTTTGTCTGTCCTGTGCGGCCCTCATCTTGTCCCGCACGGACTTGATCTTCTCCGTGGTTTCCTCCATGATTTTGGGGCCTATCATGCTGCGCTCCCCCACTTGGGTCCAGCATAACGGTGTCCTGCATGGTCGTCCATACAAAGCTTTGTATGGTGACATGCCTATACTGGAGTGGAAGCAGTTATTGTAGGAGAATTCCACTAACGGCAAATTCTGTTCCCAGGAATCACCCCAATCGAGAACACATGCTCGAAGCATATCCTCCAGCGTCCGTATAGTTCTTTCCGACTGCCCATCCGTTTGGGGATGATAAGCCGTACTCATGTTCACTCTTGTTCCTAAAGCTTTCTGAAAAGCTTGCCAGAAGTGAGAAGTGAACTTTGAATCTCTATCCGAAACTATACTTGAGGGTACTCCGTGTAGCCTCACAATCTCGTCAATGTACTTACTCACAATCCGGTCGACTCCATCAGTCTTTTTGATGGCCAGGAAGTGGGCAGACATGGTCAGTCGATCCACTATTACCCAGACAGCATCAATCCTATTCCTGGTCGTGGGAAATCCTGTCACGAAATCCATCGTGATGTGATCCCACTTCCATTCCGGAATAGGTAGGCTCTGAAGCAGTCCACTCGGAACTTGTTGTTCGGCCTTGACAAGTTGACAAGTAGGACACTTGCCAACCCATTCGGCCACATCGACCTTCATCCATATCCAATGATAGTATTGTCTGGGATTAAAATACATCTTGGTCACTCCAGGATGGATCAAGAATCTAGACTTGTGAGCTTCCCTAAGGATCTCGTCCTATAAACTCCTATCATTGGGTACGCTGATCCAACCATGAACTAAGATCGTACCGTGCTTTGCGATTTGATACTCAGTCAGGTCGTTCCGAGCAACCGTCTTCAGGTTCTTGTCCTGATCTTGGGCCGCTCGGATCCAGGTAAGCAGGTCGGCTCTATGCAACGCCTCTAAACCACGTGGTCCATCCGTTCCGTTCAAAGAATTTAAATGAACGAAGCGTTCGACCTCATCCGGCTCGTCCGTTCCGCTTCCGACCGCGACGTCTTCTCGCTTCCAGCTCAAGGCGTCGGCCACAAAGCTAGCCTTACCCGGATAGTAAGTGATGTCTAGGTAGTAGTCGGCCACGAACTCCACCCACCTCCTCTGCCTTAAGTTTAACTCAGGCTGGGTGAATATATACTTTCGATATGGTCCGTAAATATCTAGACTTTGGCCCCATATAAATATGATCGCCAAATCTTTAAGGTGAATACTACCGCAGCCATTTCAAGGTCATGGGTGGGGTAGTTTCCCTCATGTTTCTTCAGCTGCCTTGATGCGTAGGCAATGACCTTCCCATGTTGAGTCAACACGCAACCGAGTCCAGTGATGGACGCATCCGTGTAGACCACATAAGGTTGGTCTGCCTCCGGAAGAACCAGGACGGGTGCGCTAGTCAGCATATCCTTAAGTGCGGATAAACATCTCGTACACTCATCAGACCATGTGAACTTAAAGTCCTTCCCAGTCAACCATGTCATAGCTTGAGCCCAGCTTGCAAATCCCTTCAAAAACTTTCTATAGTAACCTGCCAGCCCTAGGAAGCTTCTAACTTTTGTGGTACTGCATGGTCGGGGCCAATCCTTGACTGCCCTGATCTTCTCTGGATCCCCTGAGACGCCCTGGTCAGAAACAATATGACCGAGGAACCCAATACTTTTTTGCCAAAACTGCACTTTCTGAGTTTAGCAAAAAGTTTGTGCTCTCGTAATCGTTCCAGCACGGCTCTCAAATGTTTCCGATGAGATTCCTCGTCCTTGGAGTAGATCAGGATATTATCAATGAAGATGATCACTGATTCATCCAAGAAGTCTCAGAACACGCTGTTCATCATTTTCATGAATGCAGCAGGTGCATTGGTCAGACCGAACAGCATCACTACAAACTCGTAATGGCCGTACCTGGTCCTGAATGTCGTCTACCTAATCTCGTTTGGCTCGATAGGAATCTGATGATATCCCGAGGCCAAATCGATTTTAGAAAACCACTTAGCTCCTTTCAGCTGATCCAACAGCTTGTCTATCCTGGGTAATGAGTATTTGTTCTTAACAGTTACCCTGTTCAACCCTCGATAGTCGATGCACAGACGCATGCTACCATCCTTCTTTTTCACAAAGAGGACTGGTGCACCCCAAGGGGAGCTACTTGGCCGTATGAACCCCTTGTCAAGAAATTCTTCCAATTGCTTCTTTAGCTCGGCCATCTCGGCCGGAGCCATTCGATACAGACTCTTGGACAGCGGAGCTGTCCCTGGTTCCAGCTCAATCAGAAAGGGATCGGACCTATCAGGGGGGACACCCTGTAGCGCCTGAAACACATCCTGGAACTCGGACACCAACGAATCCTCGCGTGGGTCTAACAGAAAACCAGAACTGTCAGGCTCTGTACCCTGTTCCAGCATCCGAATTGCTCGAACTTCTGAAACCACTACTTTCTCTTGAGCCTGACACAGACCTTGGTACTCTATCGGGTGAAGTCCATTCTCCAATTGCACACAACCCTTATGGAAATCGAGAGTGGCTCGGTACTTTCCCAACCAATCCATACCGAAGATCACTTCTTGATTCTTTAGGTGGACACATACCAGATTCACAGGGAAGACCTTTCCCTGGATCTGTACTGGGATATTCAACATGAGACCTAGTGAGTTCATGGCTTGCCCACCGGCCGCCCTCACTATCCCAATATTATCACCAGCATCCAGACAGAACAGACCCTTTCCGACCAGTCCCGGACTCACAATACTATGTGTTGCCCCTGTGTCGAAAAGCACGTGGGTTTTTACCCCACCGACCATGAGGGTTCCTATCAGAGACCCCCATCAGAATCCCCTAGACCATTCTAGGTTCCATACCAAGCATTACTACTTGAATGTAAAAAGTTAAATTTAGAAATTACCAGAGATCGAATCAAAAGATCCGGAAGCTCCGTCGTTTCATGACAGTTCATAGCCTTGGGACGCCTTGCCTGAGTCTCCATTGCTCTTTCCCTGACTTCCTTGCAGCTTGGGACACTCTGATTGAAAATGTCCTTGCTGGCCACAATGGAAACAAGTCATCGTGCCGCTTCTACCAGACGGGTTCGGTCGAGGACAGTTTTGGAACACGCAGGTCGCCCACCAGAGGTCCTACCTCCGTCCGCCTGGTCCCATTTTCTCTTTTTATCATTAGTCTTGCCCAATGGGCCAGACTGTGGCTTAGCCTTAATTTTAGCTTCTTCAGCCAAGTTAGACTCCAACAAAGCCACCCGTTCCACCAGTTCTCCGACAGTGTTGAAAGTGCGGATCGAGCAGTGGGTCTTCATTTCCGGCCTTAGGCCTCGGATGAACCTACGGACCTGGACTGACTCGTCATCCAGCTCTCTTCCAACGAACCGTCAGAGTCAGTTGAACTCTTCTTCATACTCCCGCACGGTCCTGCAGCCTTGGACCAAATCTAGAAACTTAGCTTCCAGACAATCCCAAGCCTCAGCAGGAAAGTATTTGCGGTTAATTCAACTTCAAATTCCGCAAAAATTGTGAGACTTCCATTGGTGCGCTTGTTAACTGCAAGCCACCAATTATGCGTGTCCCCTTCCAGGAAGTGAACCGCAATGTCTCGTCTGTAATCCTCTGGACAGCGAGTTGATTGGAAGTTTCGGACCAGCCTACTCCTCCACTCATCTGCCACAACAGGGTCGGTACTACCTGAGAATTGCTTTGTACCCAATCTGGATAGATGTTGAAGCAAACTCAGATAGTCAACCTTCTTTACAGACCTTTCCGGTGGATCGATCTCGATCACCTCAACCGCGTCCACAGCTGGACCCTTAGCATTAGGTGTAGCCGTAGCTACAGGTGTAGCTTGACCAACTGATGAATTCACTAGTGGAGTGAACAGCTGAGTCATAGCCGCCACCTGGTTACCCATTACTTTCATGGCCTCTAACAAGTCCTCTCAGGACAGTGCTGCGGGCATGTTGGCCGTTCCCTCGGCCCTTTTCTCACGCTGCACACCATCACTGTTAGCGTTCGAGGATTCTACTTCCTCGTCACTTTCCTGATGTTGCGGACCTTCTGGTTGCGTTCCCGTAAGATTGGCCTGGTCAGTTGGTAACGCATCCCCGGTGTTAGTCACAGCCGGCTCTGTTAGTAACCTGGACGTATTAGATCCATCCGCAGCCGCTTGACTTGACTGACCGGCCATTTTCTTATTCCTTTGGGTCTTTCCCGATTTGCTTTTCCCAGCCTAAGGATTCAGACATTGTTAGTACAACATATACATAACATAACCGAGACAATTAATCCCTAGACCTAACTATCATACCTCACCATGAGACTGAATCAGCTAGCTGCGTGTGTGTGGACTACATAACCCAACTATCCTAGAATCAAGCATGCTCTGATACCAACTTGTAACACCCGAATCCGGCCTCTCGACGAAACTGAACCCGTTTGCTACTTAATCAATCCTTTGCTTGTTTGATTCATTTTAAGTCTTTCATTTACTAAGCCATGTTCGAATCTGAGGTTCTAAAACAATTGAACAGATAGCACAGCGAAATATAAATTTATATAAAATGTATTACTTAGAAACTATAAAACCACAACTTCTTAATCGTTTCATAGACAATCACTACTTCAACCCTAGCATCATCTAACCACACGTTACACAGCCTCTCACTGACCAAGCCTTCACGGCTCCTTGGCTTGACCAGAACCATCCTTAGTTCCTGAAACCACAACTAGATAAGCATTAATCTTAATCGAGAATAGAACTGGTCGATTCTACAATGCTTGGCTTGGTTCCTAGAACATAGATAAACCTCGGACATTATACTTATCAAAAGATATGAACCTGCCTACCGAATCCTAAGTCATTCAACCAACCACCCTTTGACTTAGAATCAGATAGACAGTCCATAATAGATAAACAGAACACACAAACAGTCCAGATCGTCCCGAAGACCAATCCGTCCATCCAGATAGAATCTAGGTGCGACCGGCCTAGATGAAGTCCAGATCAAAGGCCCAACGGACTTCCTTACCTGATCCGGCCTTGGGCCTGGATCCAACGGACGAGTAAGCCTCACGCCCAATCTTGTTAGGCCAAACGGCCGATCAGACCTTTCGACTCTTACCCTGGCTTAGACAAACTGTGTACTTATCTCGACGGACAAGACATGGTCTGATCCCTAAGGAACGGACACGATGTAGAAACCCGTTAAAAAAAAAATTATTATTTAGTGGTCGTACCGCGGGCAATGGATGGTCGAAGAATTGATCATGGGTGAACCATAAGCTGCTGTGACATGGTTAGAAAAGTGTTAGATTGATCAGAAGGATGTTTTGGAAGCATAACATTTTTGGAAGCACGACGGTTTAGAAGCTCGACGTTTTTGAAGACTGACGTTTCTTCATCACGAAGTTTTCTCGGAATATCTTCGTATCAGTAAAATATTATTCTGAAGACATTTTAAGTCGGAAGCAGGACGGGAATTAAGCAGGACGGGAAGCAAGCACGACGGGATTGAATCACGACGGGAAAACCCAAAGTTGGGCGAAAACCCTAATTTCGGTATTACGAAATTCTTTGAGGAAGCCGGAGGCTCGGGAAATATTTTTAAAGGATATCAGACATCATCTGTAGTTTATTAAAAATATTCAGAGAATCAGAATGGGAGCGGATAAATATTCGGGATTGATCGCGGGTTAGAAATTCACAAGAAGGGTCGAAATCGCGCAAAGAAACTGAGAAGCTCGAGGTGGCTTGATCAGAAGGGATAAGAACGTGGTGGAAACTGTCTAACCAGCTGAGTGTCAAGAGAAGCTCGAGGTGTCGCCGTGCATGGAAGCTGCACATGCAGCTTGACATGTAGGAGCACGAGGTGGATTAGCCAAGCACGAGATGTCGCGACGCATGCAACCGAAGCATGCTGATCGACATGTGTGTGATGCTGTGGCGCCTTGCATGAGCTCCAGTCATGCAGCCTGACACCTGGGAGGAGTGGTGGCGTCCTGCATGTGTCCTGGACATGCAGCCAGCCATGTGGAGCACGAGGTGTCGCCGTGCATGCGTCCGGAGCCATGCGGAGCGACACACGGGCTGCCACCAACCTGAAGCTGATTGGCTGGTGTCTCCTATAAATACCCCACGACCCCAGCTCATTTCTTCACATCCAGACCTGTCCAAACAAATTTAAAACCTTGAGAGAAAAGTAGAAAAAGAAAGCAAGTGATTCCGAGCTATTTCGAGAGTTTTAGAGAGTTTTCGAGATCAGTTCTCTATTGATTTCGAGTCATCGCCTTGGGAAGGTTCTGTCCAACTGAAGGTCAATCAAGTGAAGATCAGATCAGATGGGAGTCAAGTCAACGTGGCTATAGAGAGAGAGAGAGAGAGAAAGGAAGTGATCGATTCTAGAGTATGGTCGATTCTGAAGACCGATACTCCACCGAGAAGGCCAGTTCCGTCCAATCGGCGATTCTCTACGATTGTGCCGCGGAAGCTCTGTCCAATTCAATTCGTCCAAGCCAGTCATATTCTATGATGGTCTAGTGGAGGTGCTGCCTCGAGTTAGTTCAGAACCACGGGTTCAGATCAGTCGAAGTTCTGCTCGATACTCCGCGGGAAGTCCGAAGAACTGTCAAGAAGCTAGAGGAGGTTCTGTCCGAGTCCAGATCAGCCTGTCGAGGCCTGTCAACTTCTTCATAGTGAAGCCAAGGTTGTTTCCAAGACAAGATCAGTCCATTCCAGTCCAGTCAAGGCGTCCATTGGGTTTTGGCCAAGTCTTCTCCGATCAACCAGCTGCTTCTCGCCTAGAACACTGTGAGTTGGTTTTGTTTGAATTCCACTTGGAATTTAGGATAGATCGAGTCGCATATAGAGTAGATTGATCACGCTATTGAATGGTAGAGTCCTTAGGGTTATTTTATTTATGGAACCGGACTCAGTTTAGCAAGGGCTAAGCTGAGATTAATGGAATTAAGACTGAGTTAATAACCTGACTAGGACTAGGGCTAGGATGCATCATGTTTTCTATTCTTGCGTGTTGATATGGTTAAGTGCAGGTTCCCGTTATCTTTAAAGATAGTTTCTCAGCGGGAGGCTGGACTATCTGGGTAACGGTTTGATTTATTTGTTTAGTATTGATATTATTGTTTAGTTATTAGTACTAAGGGTCTTAGGCCATATAGGCCGGACTACTGGTACTATGGTTAGTCTTGTTGAGTCGAGTGTCTAGTTAGGATCTGGAACTTTATCTTTAGGTTAGGTTCTAGATTGAGTTTGTGTTGTGTGAGTGTGCCGACAGTATGTGCGTGACCCGCCCATACTAGGCTTGTGTAGGGGTGATTAGTGTTTCCTCGGCCTCGTACCCAGCGGGTTCAAGGAAACCCCTTATTCGCTGGATCGGGAAGACTCAGACGAACGGTGTCATGTACTATGGCTGAGTATTACACGACGGTGTAATGTGGCAGTGACCCGAAGGACTGTGGGCTGTCGCGCGGTGACCCGAATGACTGTGGGCCGCGGTCGGTTGAAAGTTCCTTCTTCTGGCCTTTGTGGTAGGGAGATAGGATATTGCCGATAGAGAGGAGGAACACGATGTCACCAGGGCCCAGGTTAGAGTGTTGTGTTAGAGTGTCGTAGAGGGTTATGGAACCCTCGAGTTAGTGTAGCACCGATATACGGTGTTACAAGTTAGATCGAGTCGTAGTTACTCATAGTCTTATTATTGTGATTGTGTTTGTGGTTGATTGATTTGCTTGCAGGTTCTGACGTTAAGTCTAAGTCTGGTTTAGGTACCGGATTAGGCTTGATGTGTATTTCGTTAGTGTAGGCCTGACGTTGGCCTGTATGTGTTTGAGTGATTGCTTGTGAAGGGTGGTGGATATTAAAGCTATGCGGTATCATTGGTTGGCCAATCATGTTCTTGTTTGATTGTTGGTCGATCGATTAATGATACTTGTACAGTCTAAGTGTCTAACACTACATGAGTATTGAACTCAGGCGTATATATGGTTAACTAGGGATTGCTTGTTGACTTGTTTTAATGCAGGTTCCCGTTACTTGAAGCTAGATCATGGCAGGAGGCCAAGTCTAACTTAGTAACGGTTTGCTTAGCCTTAGCTTTTATTCCATGCTAGGGCTAGATTGATTGTTATTTTGGGTTGTCTGGGTAGAGTCTAGGTTGCGGGTAGAGGCCGCCAGCTCACTGAGTAACATTAGGTTACTCATCCAACTCCGTTGTCCTTTTTGCAGGTCGCTTTAGGTAAGGATGATCGGATAGCTTGGTGCTGGACGTTAGGACCGCCGGTGTAGATTTTCATGCCTTTTGTAAACGGTATTGTGGATTTGTGTTTAGTTGACTCGATTTGGCATTAGGCCGGGACCGGTCTCGAATTATATCAATGTATGGATATTTCTCGAATCAATAAAGTAATTGTTTTATATGCGCTTCATGAGTACTTTGATATTTGACTAGTCCGGTCTAACACAACGTTAGGTCGTAGTACGGGTTAAAAAGCCTTAGGCCTCGATCTAACGGAAAACGCTAACTCTAGGTACGGGTTGCAAAGCCTTATGCCTTGACGCAGCGGGACGAGTTAGTGGATGAACTGGTCTAGGTCGTGGAGTAAAGTTTGTGACTCTGACCGGATTGTCCCTAGCCCGTCACGTAGCGCTTCCGGACCATGGTGTTGGGTTGGACGGTCAGTCATGTTCTTGTTTGATTGTTGGCTGGCCGGTTGGCCTTTCATCTCCAACCCTGGGTATTGTACGGTCAATCGGTCATGTTCTTGTTTGATTGTTGGCCGGTTGATCGACCATATGTTTAGGACGGTTCGGGGGTGTTACACACAACCTGTCTCAACAGGCACCATTTGGAACATGCACCCTTTTGGTCCTTGGTACCTCTTGGTCCTCGTACCTCTTGGTCCACGTACCTCTTGGCGTCCGTAACCCTTGGTTACTTACACTCTATGGCAACTCACAACCTTTGGAACTCGTGACCTTTGGTACCTCACAACCCTTGGTAACTCGTGACCTCTGGCCACTCGTGCCTCTTGGGACATGACCAAACGTTTAGCCCAACCGCCCAGTCTATGGTGCGATTCGAACCGACCGTCTAACCGACGAGCGTCTAGGTTAGCGGTTTGGTTATGACCGACCAAGTCTAGGGACGTGTCCCTTGGACTGAACCAACACAACCCTTCGTGTATAATCAGAAAGAAGAGAAAGGGCCGGATAGAAACAAGAAGAGGAGAAGCGGTTAGGTCTAATGGACCGACCAGAGCCGCGGTGCGATCACAAGGACCGTCTGTTCGGTCTGATGGAGCCATAGCCCACCACGTACCTTCTGAACTGTGTCAGGGTTCTCCATGCTCTTCTCCTACTCTCGGTCTCCCATACTTGATCGGAGGTTGCCTCCCAAACGATCAGATCGCCGGAAACCTAACCACCACACAATCGGCCTTGCTTTGGCCGAAAACTCTCTCTCTCTCTTTCTTTCTCTTTCTATGATTTCTCTGAGTATTTTTACTCTAGATTGGATGAATGAAATCGACAGAGTGGACCCCATATTTATAGAATACGAGGGGGTAAGTCTTGCCCCACGAACAGGCATGACTGGCCAGCGGATGGGCACAATCGGCCAAGGGTTACACCCTCTCGGCCGCATGTGTCCCTTCGCCAATACCGCATGGGTTTGGGTCGGACAGAGGCCCAAGGCCTTACCCAATCCCTCTGGACTTAGCCCACGGCCTGGTCCCATGCCCAAACGGTCCATGGCCTCATGGCCAGACCCCCATGGCCTGCCACCAGCCCGGACCCGGACCATCGGACCGAAACACGAACAGTCCGTCCAGCTGAGATGAGCTGACTCCCAGCTGCCTCAGCTGAGTGAGCTAGTAGTTCAGATAGTGGAGCTGACTTAGTAGTGGCCGAGCTGGAGTGAGCTTAGCCTAACTCCGTTGAGCTGGTCGAGCTACTTGTTCCATCCGTCCAGCTACCGTCTTACTCTTCCTAGCTGACTCTCGACTTGTATAAGGTTAAGTCTAAGTTTCCTTACGTCCTTAACCTTCTTATCTGGCCATGGAACGCTTGTCTTGATGTCCTTAGACTGACTAGTACGTTTGCTTGAACCATGGCCGTCCCAATGATCCTATTCAGGATCTGGGATGTTACAGGGTCACCAGCCCCTACAACCTCCTTAGTGGCGATTGTGACCAAAAAGGCCTCACAACCCTTCTCAAGCATCCGTTCCACTTGGACTGCTGATATCACTAAGCATCCAGAGGTCGGACGAATACCTTGGAACCTGATCGGGGGTCCACACCCACTCTCAAACTGCACCCTTCCTCTGTGACAGTCCAGAGTGGCCCGGTTCTTTCCAAGCCAGTCCATGCCTAATATCACCTCATGATTCTTAAGGCAGACCACAACCAGATCCATAGGCATAACTCTATCCTGGATCACTATTGGGATATCCTTTACTCGCCCTAATAAATGCATTACTTGCCCACCGGCTGCATTCACTATCTGGGCTCACAAAGCTGTGTGTAGCTCCAGTATCAAACAGTACGTGTGTTTCCACACCACCAATACATAGGGTCCCTACATAAGACCCCCCTTTTCTAATCATCTAATCCATTCTAAGTTCTGTCATGTCCCCGATCCTGGATAGGATCGTCCGGACAGACTTTAGTGTGAGGAGACGCACCAGTCAGGTCAGTGTTGGGGTCTAAAACGGTCACGACGGAATTACCACCCGAAAATCCTCGGAGATCGTATTTCCGAAAGTGATAGTAAAAATAAAGATAAAATTTTTGTAAAAAAATAATAACCAATACGAAGTTTTTACGAAGAAGTATCCTTGAAAATTCAAAAGCAAACGAACGAAGCTCGGTCGTTGCGTAACTACCGCACATACACGCTGTCCGGTCGCTACGTAGCAACCAAGTCCGAGCCGATGCCGGTCGCTACGAAGCGACCGAACATCCGACCCGCTCGGTCGCTACATAGCGACCAAGCTTAAGCAATCGTCCCGCTCGGTCGCTACGTAGCGACCGAGCTCAAGCCAAAGCTCGGTCGCTACGTAGCGACCGAGCAGGCGTCCCGCTCGGTCGCTACGTAGCGACCGAGCTCGGCCAAGCTCGGCCGCTACGTAGTGACCGAGCGCTCGTCTCGCTCGGTCGCTACGTAGCGACCGAGCGCTTGTCCCGCTCGGTCGCTACGTAGCGACCGAACGCTCGTCCCGCTTGGTCGCTACGTAGCGACCGAGCTCGAGCCAAAGCTTGGTCTCTACGAAGCGACCGAGTTCGAGCCAAAGCTCGGTCGCTACGTAGCGAGCGGGCTTGAGCCAAAGTTTGGTCGTTGCATAGCGATCGAGCTCTTCCGAACATCGATACAACACCAGTCCATGCATTCTCGTCAAACCTTCAAATGCCATCTCCCGAAGACCGTAGCAAGCTTAGTCCATGCTTTATGCTATTCTAAATCATCGATCAGACTTTGCGAATTAAAAACCGCGGAAAGTTCATTCTTTATCAAAAGAACTCATAGTAAACGTGTCGAGTCGGAAGACGGCCCAAAGGGACCTAAAACACGACTCGAGGCCCATCTTATGATTTCTTAACCAAAAGCCCATAAACCAGAGCACGGTTTATGCTTGGTCCACAAGGAAGGATAAATGTAAAGTTTCCGCGGATAAATACGGAAGTTTTGAAAATAATTGTGAAGATCGGGAAAAATGGAATATCTCCATTTTTATGCTATGACGGCTTAAAGGCAGAAGAGTAAAAGCGTAAACCTACCTTGGAGCTAGTATATAAGGAGTCCTGCACGAGGAGCATGGAGGATAACGTTTTCAGAGCAAACTTAGCACTTAGAGCAATTTAGGCATTTTTCCGTTTTTGTTATTTCGAGCTGCGACTCAATTAGGTTTAGCCGTCTTAGGGGTGCTAGAACTAGGAATCTCGCCGACAGCTCTGGAGCCCAGGCCTATACCTTGTTGTAAACGCTCATACGCAAATTCGGAAATAAGATCTTCTTTGCTCTCTTCTTCGATTTCTTATACTTTATCGTTGTTATTCTCGTGTTCTGATTGCTTGACGTGTGGTAATTAGCAGATATCCGGGTCCTCTGGGAAATTAGGGTTTTCCTAGTTTCCTTATTTAAACGGAAATCGACAGTGCGAATTTCTGTCCCCACAGTTTGGCGCTAGAAGGAGGGGGAGTACGGATCAATCTAACCCGCAAAAGCCACATCACGATCAATCAGACATGTCAACTAACGACGCGGATAACGTGCAGACTCCCCTTAACAGAGGTAGAGGCACCGATCTCCACACTCCAGCAGCAGACGTATCCGCAGCCAACGCACAAGCCAACGCCGCGACGCTCGAGGAGTTTAAAAAGATGTTCGCCACCTATGAGAAAAGGTCGGAAAAACAGGATAAGCTCGTGAATACCTTGACCAAACAGGTTGAAACCTTAACGGCAAGGACCCAAGCAATCCATCCTCGCGGAACCACCAAAATCCGCTGGAAGAGGCTCAACTTCGCTACCCCACTCGATGTTGGGGTCAAAATCGGTCACGACGGAATCAATGTCTGAAAGTCCGTAAAAATCAGCATAAACGTTTTTACGAAAAGTAATCTTCGTAAAGATATCTTTACGAAGAGCCTTGCAGTAAAATATCGTCCAAATCTCAATCGAACCACTAAATACCGATTGTCCGAAGGCAACGGACATGTATCCAAATCGGCCGCGGACAAACTCGAGTATGGAAATCAGACCGCGGACAAGCCAAGCTCGATCGATACGCGGCGACCAAGCATGCACACGGCTCGGTCGCTACGTAGCGACCAAGCGTCAGTCCCGCTCGGTCGCTACGTAACGACCGAGCTCGAGCCAAGCTCGGTCGCTACGTAGCGACCGAGCGTCCGTCTCGCTCGGTCGCTACGTAGCGACCAAGCCTGAGCCAAGCTCGGTCACTACGTAGCGACCGAGCGTCCGTCTCGCTCGGTCGCTACGTAGCGACCGAGCCTGAGCCAAGCTTGGTCGCTACGTAGCGACCGAGCGTCCGTCTCGCTCGTTCGCTACGTAGCGACCGAGCCCGAGCCAAGCTCGGTCGCTACGTAGCGACCGAGCGTCCGTCTCGCTCGGTTGCTACGTAACGACCGAGCCTGAGCCAAGCTCGGTCGCTACGTAGCGACCGAGCATCCGTCTCGCTCGGTCGCTACGTAGCGACCGAGCCTGAGCCAAGCTCGGTCGCTACGTAGCGACCGAGCGTCCGTCCCGCTCGGTCGCTACGTAGCGACCGAAATCGAGCCAAAGCTCGGTCGCTACGTAGCGACCGAGCGATCGTCCCGCTCGGTCGCTACGTAGCGACCGAGCTCAGCCAAGCTCGGTCGCTACGTAGCGACCGAGCGATCGTCCCGCTCGGTCGCTACGTAGCGATCGAGCTCGAGCCAATGCTCGGTCGCTACGTAGCGACCGAGCACTCATCTCGCTCGGTCGCTACGTAGCGACCGGGCTCGAGCCAAAGTTCGGTCGCTGTGTAGCGATTGAACCTTTCCGAACATCGATACGACACCAGTCCTTGCATTCTCGTCAAACCTTCGAATGCTATCTCCCGAAGACTGTAGCAAGCTCAGTCCATGTTTCCCGCTATTCTAATTCATCGATCAAACTTCGCGGATTAGAAACCGCGGAAAACACGTAGTAAACGTGTCGAGTCGGAAGACGGCCCAAAGGGACCTAAAACACGACTCGAGGCCCATCCTACGATTTTTCCTAACCAAAAGCCCGTGAACCACAGCATGGTTCACGCTTGGCCCACGAGGAAGGATAAATGTCAAGTTTCCGCGGATAAATACGGTAGTTTTGAAGATAATTGTGAAGATCGGGAAAAATGGAATATCTCCATTTTTATGCTATGACGGCTTAAGGGCAGAAGAGTAAAAGCGTAAACCGACCTTGGAGCTAGTATATAAGGAGTCCTAGGCGAGGAGCAAGGGAGGGAGAACTTTTTTCAGAGCAAACTTAGCACTTAGAGCGATTTAGGCAACTTTCCGTTTTTGTTATTTCGAGCTGCGACTCAATTAGGTTTAGCCGTCTTAGGGTTGCTAGAACTAGGAATCTCGCCGACAGCTCTCGAGCCCAGGCTTATACCTTGTTGTAACGCTCATACGCAGATTCGGAATAAGATCTACTTTGCTCTCTTTTCGATTTCTTATCTTTATCGTTGTTATTCTCGTGTTCTGATTGCTTGACGTGTGGTAATTAACAGATATCCGGATCCTCTGGGAAACTAGGGTTTTCTTAGTTTCCTTATTTAAACGGAAATCGACAGTGCGAATTTCGGTTCCCACAGTTTGGCGCTAGAAGGAGGGGGACTTACGGATCAATCTAACCCGCAAAAGCCACAACACTCTCAATCAGACATGTCAACCAACGACGCGGATAACGTGCAAACCCTTCTTAACGGAGGCAGCGGCACCGATCTCCGTTCTCCAGCAGCGGACGTATCCGCGGCCAACGCACAAACCAACGCCGCGACGCTCGAGGAGTTTAAAAAGATGTTCGCCACCTATGAGAAAAGGTCGGAAGAACAGGATAAGCTCGTGAATACCTTGACCAAACAGGTTGAAACCTTAACGGCAAGGACTCGAGCAATCCATCCCTGCGGAACCACTAAAGTTCGCGGGAAAAGACTCGACTTCGCAACACCACTCGATAGGCCTGGAACCGCGCGGTAACGACCAAACTGTGGAAGTACAGATAAAACTGGGGGTAGATCGGCCTTGGTCCGACCATTCGCTACGTATTGAGTGACCAAGCCAATCGGTCGGTCGCTACATATTGAGCGACGAAGGCACTCGGTCACTCACTACGTATTGAGCGACCAAGACACTCGATCGGTCGCTACGTATTGAGCGACCAAGGCACTCCGTCGGTCACTACGTATTGAGTGACGAAGACTCTCAGTCGGTCGCTACGTATTGAGCGACCAAGACACTCCGTCGGTCACTACGTATTGAGTGACGAAGACTCTCAGTCGGTCGCTACGTATTGAGCGACCAAGACACTCCGTCGGTCGCTACGTATTGAGTGACAAGACATTCGGTCGGTCGCTACGTATTGAGTGACCTAGCCACTCGATCGGTCGCTACGTATTGAGCGACCAAGACACTCCGTCGGTCGCTACGTATTGAGTGACAAGACGTTCGGTCGGTCGCTACGTATTGAGTGACCTAGCCACTCGATCGGTCGCTACGTATTGAGCGACCAAGGCACTCCGTCGGTCACTATGTATTGAGTGACGAAGACTCTCAGTCGGTCGCTACGTATTGAGCGACCAAGACACTCCGTCGGTCGCTACGTATTGAGTGACCTAGCCACTCGATCGGTCGCTACGTATTGAGCGACCAAGCACTCCGTCGGTCACTACGTATTGAGTGACGAAGACTCTCAGTCGGTCGCTACGTATTGAGCGACCAAGACACTCCGTCGGTCACTACGTATTGAGTGACGAAGACTCTCAGTCGGTCGCTACGTATTGAGCGACCAAGACACTCCGTCGGTCGCTACGTATTGAGTGACAAGACGTTCGGTCGGTCGCTACGTATTGAGTGACCTAGCCACTCGATCGGTCGCTACGTATTGAGCGACCAAGGCACTTCGTCGGTCACTACGTATTGAGTGACGAAGACTCTCAGTCGGTCGCTACGTATCGAGCGACCAAGACACTCGGTCGGTCGCTACGTATTGAGTGACCTAGCCACTCGATCGGTCGCTACGTATTGAGCGACCAAGGCACTCCGTCGGTCACTACGTATTGAGTGACGAAGACTCTCAGTCGGTCGCTACGTATTGAGCGACCAAGACACTCCGTCGGTCACTACGTATTGAGTGACGAAGACTCTCAGTCGGTCGCTACGTATTGAGCGACCAAGACACTCCGTCGGTCGCTACGTATTGAGTGACAAGACGTTCGGTCGGTCGCTACGTATTGAGTGACCTAGCCACTCGATCGGTCGCTACGTATTGAGCGACCAAGGCACTTCGTCGGTCACTACGTATTGAGTGACGAAGACTCTCAGTCGGTCGCTACGTATCGAGCGATCAAGACACTCGGTCGGTCGCTACGTATTGAGCAACCTAGCCACTCGATCGGTCGCTACGTATTGAGCGAGGAAGACACTCCGTCGGTCGCTATGTATTGAGTGATGACTCTCAGTCGGTCGCTACGTATTGAGCGATCAAGACACTCAGTCGGTCGCTACGTATTGAGCGACCAAGACACTCCGTCGGTCACTACGTATTGAGTGACGAAGACTCTCAGTCGGTCGCTACGTATTGAGCGACCAAGACACTCGGTCGGTCGCTACGTATTGAGCGACCTAGCCACTTGATCGGTCTCTACGTATTGAGCGACCAAGCCACTCGGTCGATCGCTACGTATTGAGCGACCAAGCCACTCTGTCAGTCGCTACGTATTGAGCAACCAAGCCACTCGGTCGGTCACTACGTATCGAGCGACCTAGCCACTCGGTCGGTCGCTACAAAGTGACCAACCTGCGAACGAGTCGATCGCTATTATTTTTTCGGAAAAACTTTCGTAAAACTAAAATAAGCAACATTTGACAACCTTCAAAATTCTAACAACAATCATAGGAAAAGAATCTCTGATAAGGGAAGCGATGGAGCAAAATCCGAGAATCAGAATTCGCCCATCCGCCTCTCTCCACGATCTCCCAATCCTTCCTCTCACAACTCGATTTTTTCGACGATATGCTCATTCATTTTCGTAAATCCAATGATATTAAGATCGAAACATGGATCACGAAAATCGAGAAAATTGGTAGCTGCCTAAACGCGGCCAGAAAAGCATAGATATCCAGGAAGAATCAATATTCTTGCTATTCGAAATGAGCAGACAGACATGAAAAGAGTAAGGGCAAATGAGCAAGCAAAACAGAGAGGAGGCTAACCCAGATCTACGAGAGAACTAAGGTATTCCCGACTTGAAATCAGGCTTGGAATTTCGTAGAAAATTACTAAGAAATAGAAACGCCTAAGAGACTGCCGTAGAACTTTAGGGAACTTAAAACCTAGGTGGATAGTCTAGCGAAATAAGTCTTAGGCGATTTTTCCTGTCTCGGTATATTGTTCCATAATTGTTCATCCAGATCTTGTAAACCGATCTAAACTCTCCGAAAGTCGAGAAACGATCGCCACGCATATCATCTCTCTTCCTAAAGAGAGAAAAAGTTAGAGACATGAACGTCGTCTTAAAACCGATTCGTTTCTGGCAATTTTCTCGGAACCGACATATCCCAAGTCGTCAACGTGGAAACAACCAAATCACAGTCCAAGCGTCGTCTATAAATCGCCCCGAATTATCGATCATTCCAAACATCAGAAGAGGAAACGTACACAACCCTTCAAAGTATCGGTTCAACCGTTTTCTTTCGTAAAAAAAAAAAAAGGGGAGTAGGTACGTATACTATACTCGTATACTCCCAAACTTCAAAAAAACTTCTGCAAATCGTCAAGAATAGGCAAACGACAATCTTAATATTCGTCTAAACGCTAGCAACATATCCAGACGATCATGAACATAATCTCAAAACTATACATCATTTCTTATCGCAATCATGCGTACAGAAAACTTGTACCAATATCAAACTGAAACTCGACGATTAGCCAAAGTATTGAAACCTTTTCCGGCTTCAGAAAGCCAGTTTCGTTTTAAAAATTTCTACGAGAAATCTTCAATCACCAAAGCATTTCTTTCAGTTTCCGTTGTACCAAGTAAGCCAGGAAAAGCATCGAAAACATTTGCGACAAAGAAAACTCGAGAATATATGTAGCATCGTGCACGTTAAAAGGATCACTTTCCTCTCGATGGTTAGCTAGAACCACTTCTGGTTGACCAATTCGTTCAAGAAACGAATGTGTCATGAGAATCCTCTCGAAAAACCTATGAAAAGCGTTCCGCGACTAGATCGTATTGAAATAAACTTCGGTAATACTCCACGGGTAACTCCAAGCAACTTTCATCTAAGATCAAAATCACAGCGGGAACGTTTCTCGTAGAACCCGCAGAAACAATGCTACTTTGACATATGTTTACATATCACTGATTTACAACCTTCGTAAAATCGGTTATATGATATGATAAATTATCGTGTAGCCCACAGTCGGAAATCATATGATAAATTCTTCGTAACGAAACTAAGTCCTAACAACCAAACGGTTAACGGAAAATCTAAACTTTTCGAAAATTGACCAAGTTCAATACGCTCCACAATTCACTTTAAGCCCGCAACGTTTTAAACCATAATACGCGGCATGTAAGGAAAAATTCGTAACAAAGCTTCTAGAGCTATACGAAACATCCTAAAAAATGCACGAAATACATCTCGGAAGGCCAACTCTTCACAAAGAACCATGAAGGAAAACGCTTGTTCCCATGGACAAATTTACACGACACCTCAGTCATAATTCCTCGATCGCAAATAAAGCTATTAGCATCCGAGCAGGAACAACAATTTTTGGCTGCGAACATTCATAGTCAAACCAGAACATTTCTCAAACACAGGGCTAATACTAAACCCTCGCAACATCGCGAAATATCTTCAAAGCCCGCGAACATTTCAAGCACGAAACGTGGCATACGAAAGAATAACAAATCTTCAGCATCGCGAGACGTCGCGGACGCCTGAAGATTAGTTCTTCGACGAAATTTCCTTCCTCGATAAAAACACCTTCATGGAAGACCAGACAGTCATACACACTAACATCTTCTCAAAACATATTCTTCGCGAAGACTCAAAATAGTAATTTTTACCATTAAGTTTGTTGCTGATCACAACAACTCTTAAACGTCCTAAACAGACTTAGCCATCTCGTAGAAGATGACTCTCTTACATCCGACACAAGGATAATAGCGCTATAAAAGAAATCCGAAATTTTGGTCTAGCACTTCCGGTTTCCGGAGAGATGCTCGATTCGTATCAAACAAGTCGTATAAGCCGAGAACCTATCGCGGACTTTAAATCGATACGAATCAGGAAGAAATCGCAACAGGAAAAACGATAGCCGGCCAGTCACCGCACAATCCTTAAAAACGAAAGTAAACCTAGGTCTTGCCCTAAACCCAGCGCACTGGTCTCTAACATCTCTAGGCATAGTATCAAACACCCTGATACGAGATCCCAAAATTTGTCTCTTTGCCAATATTCGAACGTCTTTAGAAAAATCCCGCAAGTTTACACACTGCGGAAAACTCTCGAAACAGATTATGGATATGGCAATACACACAGAGTTAGATTACGAGACGACAACTCGTAGTCTTCCCTCTACACCCATACAAAATGCCATCGGCAGCAACACGCCTTATAACCGCTACATAAAAACTAGACCATAAAGGTCCTACTGGAAAACTAGTCATAAGAACCTTAAACTCCAAGACGAACTACGAAAGGCTTGATCCCTTCAACAAGGGTACGTAGGCAGCCGTTATAAGGCGCAGCCCCAATCTTATCGCGCTTTCTACTTACTAGGAGAGCGAGAAGATCACTTACCACAGACCTTTTCAACCATTAATTCCGCCTAACTCACCTAGCTTGCCAAGCCACTCGCTAGAACCTCACGCTAGAAGCTCATGGTTCTAACGAGCTGGGGGGCTAACTGTTGGGGTCAAAATCGGTCACGACGGAATCAATGTCTGAAAGTCCGTAAAAATCAGCATAAACGTTTTTACGAAAAGTAATCTTCGTAAAGATATCTTTACGAAGAGCCTTGCAGTAAAATATCGTCCAAATCTCAATCGAACCACTAAATACCGATTGTCCGAAGGCAACGGACATGTATCCAAATCGGCCGCGGACAAACTCGAGTATGGAAATCAGACCGCGGACAAGCCAAGCTCGATCGATACGCGCGACCAAGCATGCACACGGCTCGGTCGCTACGTAGCGACCAAGCGTCAGTCGCTCGGGTCGCTACGTAGCGACCGAGCTCGAGCCAAGCTCGGTCGCTACGTAGCGACCGAGCGTGTCCCGCTCGGTCGCTACGTAGCGACCGAGCTCGAGCCAAGCTCGGTCGCTACGTAGCGACCGAGCGTCGTCTCGCTCGGTCGCTACGTAGCGACCAAGCCTGAGCCAAGCTCGGTCGCTACGTAGCGACCGAGCGTCCGTCTCGCTCGGTCGCTACGTAGCGACCGAGCCCGAGCCAAGCTCGGTCGCTACGTAGCGACCGAGCGTCGTCTCGCTCGGTCGCTACGTAGCGACCGAGCCCGAGCCAAGCTCGGTCGCTACGTAGCGACCGAGCGTCCGTCTCGCTCGGTCGCTACGTAGCGACCGAGCCCGAGCCAAGCTCGGTCGCTACGTAGCGACCGAGCGTCGTCTCGCTCGGTCGCTACGTACGACCGAGCTGAGCCAAGCTCGGTCGCTACGTAGCGACCGAGCGTCCGTCTCCGCTCGGTCGCTACTAGCGACCGAAGCGTCCTCTCGCTCCGGCTCGGTCGCTACGTAGCGACGAGCGTCCGTCTCGCTCGGTCGCTACGTAGCGACCGAGCTCCGTCCCGCTCGGTCGCTACGTAGCGACCGAGCTCGAGCCAAGCTCGGTCGCTACGTAGACCGAGCGATCGTGCCCGCTCGGTCGCTACGTAGCGACGAGCTTCAGGCCAGCGCGGTCGCTACGTAGCGACCGAGCGATCGTCCCGCTCGGTCCCTACGTAGCGATCGAGCTCGAGCCAAGCTCGGACGCTACGTAGCGACCGAGCACTCATCTCGCTCGGTCGCTAAGTAGCGCGACCGGCTCGAGCCAAAGTCGGTCGCTGTGTAGCGATTGAACCTTTCCGAACATCGATACGACACCAGTCCTCATTCTCTCGTCAACCTTCGAATGCTATCTCCCGAAGACTGTAGCAAGCTCAGTCCATGTTTCCCGCTATCTAATTCATCGATCAAACTTCGCGGATTAGAAACCGCGGAAAACTCGTAGTAACGTGTCGAGTCGGAACGGCCCAAAGGGACCTAAAAACACGACTCGAGGCCCATCCTACGATTTTTCCTAACCAAAAGCCCGTGAACCACAGCATGGTTCACGCTTGGCCCACGAGGAAGGATAAATGTCAAGTTTCCGCGGATAAATACGGAAGTTTTGAAGATAATTGTGAAGATCGGGAAAAAATGGAATATCTCCATTTTTATGCTATGACGGCTTAAGGGCAGAAGAGTAAAAGCGTAAACCAACCTTGGAGCTAGTATATAAGGAGTCCTAGGCGAGGAGCAAGGAGGGGAGAACTTTTTTCAGAGCAAACTTAGCACTTAGAGCGATTTAGGCAACTTTCCGTTTTTGTTATTTCGAGCTGCGACTCAATTAGGTTTAGCCGTCTTAGGGTTGCTAGAACTAGGAATCTCGCCGACAGCTCTCGAGCCCAGGCTTATACCTTGTTGTAACGCTCATACGCAGATTCGGAATAAGATCTACTTTGCTCTCTTTTCGATTTCTTATCTTTATCGTTGTTATTCTCGTGTTCTGATTGCTTGACGTGTGGTAATTAACAGATATCCGGATCCTCTGGGAAACGGGTTTTCTTAGTTTCCTTATTTAAACGGAAATCGACAGTGCGAATTTCGGTTCCCACACTCGACAGATCAGGAGTCGCGCGGGAAATGACCTTTCGGTCAAAACCCTAGCGATAAATCTCCCATTGAAAAAGGGGAACCCTGAAAGTCTTCCGCCCCCGGCAAAGGACTCGGAGGATAATGAAGCCGAACGCATTGACCTGGATCCTAGCGATGTCTCCAACGACAACCGACGAGGACGTCGACAGACATCCAAGAAGGACCAGGAGCCGATCTGCTCGGGAAGGCTCCCCATTCGAAAAACCAAGACGGAAGAAAAAGAAATCGCCTATTGAAACGAACAGAGGAGCTGGCTGAAAGGCAAACCGAGCTCACTCGCAGTAAACGCCGACAGGCTCGGAAATCTACTGACGAGACATCGGATATCCGCGATCTTTGCGACTACAATCACCAAGACTTCGGCAGAAGTGAGGGCCTGGTAAGTCTCAAATCCATCATGCTACTAGTGCTGTCCCCGAAATCGATCGACTGCTGGAAGGAGCTCGGAAGACCCCATTTACCAGTCGCATTTCGGACATGAGGGTGTCTGATCCGGGAAAAATCAAAGTACCGAAGTACGATGGTACGGCCGATCCAAAAGCGCACCTTCAGGCTTTCCACATCGCGATGGGAAGAGCTAGACTGAAGGACGGCGAAAAGGATCCCGGCTACTGCCGCCTGTTTGTTGAAAACCTGGAAGGAGCAGCACTTGAATGGTTTGCACGCCTTCATCGTAACACCATCGGGAGTTTCCGACAGCTTGCATCGGAATTTCTCAAACAATACTCTGTATTCATTGACAGAGAAACTTCCGATGTTGACCTCTGGAGTCTCTTCCAGAGGGAAGACGAACCTCTCCGCGAGTTTATCAGTCGGTTCAAGCTGATAATGTCAAGGGTCAGCGGGATAAGCGAAAAAGTGGCCATCGACGCACTGAGAAAGACGCTCTGGTACAAGTCGAAATTCAGAAAGTGGATAACTCTCGACAAACCGCTTACGATCCAGGATGCCCTCCACAAAGCAACGGACTACATCATAGTCGAGGAAGAAACTAAAGTCTTATCGCAAAAACATAAGTCGGCAAGACCATCTTCGAAGGACGTGGATCCAAAAGGGAGAAAGAAGAACTCTCGTAACGACATACATTCATCACGAGGGGGAAGATCTCCAAGGGGGCGCATAATTACGCGATCAATTCGGATCAAAGTCGAACCACGGGCAACACGTGGACTCGCAATCAAGGGTATGACGAAAACACCTTCTGCGAGTTCCACCAGTCCCGAGGACACTCCACGACCAACTGCCAAGTCTTGGGAGCAAGACTGGCCGCGAAGCTACTCGCTGGAGAGCTCTCGGAAGTAGTAACTAGCGTCAAGGATCTCATCCTTGATTCTGATCGCCCTCCAAAGATGGACAGGAATCCGCCCGCTGAAAAATCCCCTCAACGAAACCAGCCTGGAGATAAACGCGGTAGGAGGCCGGACGACAGGGGAACGATAACAATCATCGCAGAGTCAACATGATCATCGAAGGATCACAATACTGCGGCGATACTGTGTCGGCCATCAAGGCTTACCAACATAAGGCAGAGTCGAGTGCAAATTGGCCTACATGGTCTCCTCCCTGAGATGGCCAAAATTGCTCGATCACCTTCACAAAGGAAGAAGCCGGCGGCATCAATCAACCTCACTGCGACCCGCTCGTCATAGATCTCGTCATATGAGATTTAGAAGTCGGAAGGGTACTCGTCGACATGGGAAGCACGGTCAACGTAATCTTCCGCGACACTCTCAAGCGGATGAGCATCGAACTCGGAGAAGTAATTCCGACACCAAAACCACTCACGGGTTTTTCAGGCGAAGTATCGATGACTCTTGGATCAATCCAGTTGCCAGTCATGGCCAAGGAGATCACGAAAATCATCGAGTTCGCGGTAGTCGATCATCCCGCTATCTACAACGTGATCATGGGAACCCCATTGCTCAACGCCATGCAGGCAGTTCCGTCGACCTACCACCTGGGTCTCAAATTCCCAACCACAAGCGGAGTCGCGGCTATCTGGGGATGCCAAAAACAGTCGCGGCTATGCTTCCTCGCAGAGCACAAGTTAAGGCAAATCACGACTTCTGCAGCTGCAAACGGCAAGCGCACAAAGATAGATCGATCTTCGGCTAAAAATGCCTCAAGGAAAGACAAATTAAAATCATATGCCGACGCAAACGCATCGGACGTCTAAACTCAACACGAGGTCGAAGTCCAAGCTAAAACTCAACCGGAACATCCGGAAAATAGCGTTAACCCAGCCTAGATCGACATGGTAAAGGCGGACATCACGACATCTACCGCCGAGTAAAAACACTCACGACATGAAATAGAACTACGAGATGGCTTGATCTACGTAGGCAGCTCATCAAAAGACGAGTTCAGCTATCCCCCTCTCTAAAAAGGGGAGGGGGGAGTGGGTGCGTATACTCGTATACTCCCACTTAGAAAAATCTTCATCATTATAATCGAGTTTTTAGAAACTTCAAAAACTTTTACTGCAATATACGTTGCTCCGCTTTATCGAAAAACGTTTACGAGTCAGTTAAACACAAGAAACTTTCAGGAAACGCCTGGAAACATTAAGACTCTTGTCTACGGCCTCATCCGGCCCAAAATTCGTAAAATTTATCATCTTTCAAACATTCAAAGATACATGTATAATCTTCGAAACAACTGCGAGACGTCGCAAAGTTAAAATTCGAAGATAATACGAACAAATTGTCCGAACGCGACCACCAAAAACCTTACACCCCTTCGTCGATTGGCCCCGACGAACACGCCAGCCGTCTTAAACAAACGCAATTCGATCATTCTTTGATCTTCAAAAACGTCCAACACAAGGACGAAAGCGCGCTACAACAAAAATCCGAAATTTTGGTCCAGCGCTTCCAGTTAACTGAGAAGATGCTCGATTCGTACCAATACAAGTCATATAAGCCGAGAACCTATCGCGGACTTTAAATCGGTACGAGTCAGGAAGAAATCGCAACAGGAAAATGATAGCCGGCTAGTCACCGCACAAACCTTAACCGAAAGTAAACCTAGGTTTGCCCTAAACCCAACGCTGGTCTCAAACATCTCAAGACATGATATCTAAAAGATACGAGATCCTAAAACCATGTCTCTCCGTTCGCATCTCGATGTTCCCGAAAATCTTAAAGATAGGTAATTTTTTACGAGAATCACGACTAACAGATCGAACGTCTAATCGGAATTAAATGCGAGACGACAACTCATATTTACTTGACCCTAGTCAGGAAAATTCGAAACGGAACATTCATCATATAAATAACCCCGTAAAGCGGTAAGGGGATTCAAAGCCACCAACGGCCCAGTCCCGATAAACAATAAAAATGGCCAAAATAGGCCCATACAAATCTCTCGGCCACACTCGGCCCCAGACATAAAATACAAAGACGAGCATCTTTCTTTCGATAACTACTCCACCTCTCATAATCCAAAGTCAAAGTCCCCGGACAACGAAGCACCGAACGCATCCGCGGGATGATCCACTTCCTCGCCACCGTCAGGAAACCCGGTCGGAACCTACCCGGTATCAGGGGAAACCGGGATGGAATCCCAGAACCCTTGAATCCGCTCATCGATTGAAGGGATGAGCGCCTCAGCGTGGGCACGTTCGTTCATGCCGCTCTTCATCAAGCTCATTTCCTCCTGGAACACATAGTCATCGGCTTGCGTCCTCCAAAGACTTTCGACTGAACCGCGGCACTCACGGAAATCACCCACCGAGGTAAAGGCGTTCTTGAGGTTCCCATACTCATCCTGGAATTGAGAGGCACGAGTCTTCATCACCTCGACGATTTCTCGTTTGCCTTTCCTTTCCGCCTTACGGACAGCCCGCGCATGATCACGAGTAAGTTGCGCTTCTCGCTCCAACATCTCGCCTTGCACGCAAGCGAGATCTCGTTCCGCTTTCTCCGCTTTAAAACATAGACCATTGCCTCCCTATGGCTCGCTTCAATGGCCGAGCCAAGCAAGTTGAGGCCCTGCGAAACCAGTTAACGCATTGTAAGCATAAAAGGATCCTAGGCGATCACAAATATTTTCGAAAAAATCATACCCCATTGATGATTCGGGACCTTTCCGCGATGACTTTCGGCCTTGCCGACTCTTTCGCAGGTGGAGGAGCATCAAAACCCGGTGGCAGACCAGCAAAGGAATCATCAAAATCCGGAATAGGGACCTCGCTCGAGCCACTCCCGTCGCCATAAGCAAGGTTCGGATCCCATCCTGGAAGCATAGAATCATCCATCAAAAATTTTATGTCGCCAAGGTCGATATCCTTTCCCTTCCAAGAGCTCGACTCCGGCATAGCTGCTGGAGCTACAACGGGATCCTGGTCGTCAGGTTCGGAGTCGCTTCCTGCGTCCGCAACCGAGGCAGGACCAGGATGCACGAACCTCAGTGCCTTCTGAATCCTCTTCGGCGTAAAGGAAGTCCAAAAGAAGGGACCATTCCTAAGAAGATCCCTCACCGCAATGATGTCCTCGGGGAACGGAGCAAGAGGATTGATGAAAGGATGATCGTTCGGTAACCTCCGGAACAGTGAAATGCAACTCTCTTCAAGAAAGAACAAGTCTTTTCTGACCAGGATTTTCGACCGATATTTTTTGGTCGGAAATTTCCGACAGATTTCCAACAGAAATCTGATCCGACGGCTACAAAGTCGACAGAAAACGGTCAGACATTTCCGACCGTTTTCCGACGAAAATAATTTAAAATATTATCCGTCCGAAATCTGTCGGAAATCTGTCGGAAATGTCCGACCGAACGTTGTCGTCGGATATCGGTCAGAAATTTCCAAGATTTTAACCAAAATTCGAACGTTTTATAGCTTTGGAATCGGTCAGAAACGGTCAAAAGTGGTCAGAAATGTTTCTTTAAATATCACGACGCCGGTCCTGGCTCATTCACAGATTCATCTCTAAAAAACAATTCTCTACAATACAAAATGTCTTCCTCAAATCTTAATGAATATTTTAGGTCTTGGATGGATCACAATCATCAAGATCCATCTACTGGACTTTTGACAGAAGAATTTGCGGAAGGTCTTCAACAATTCATGTCATTTGCGTCAAACCAGCCGAGGACTTTGGAAACGGGTAAGATGTACTGTCCTTGTCCAATTTGTCAAAATCGTAGATTTGGTACAGTTAGTGGTGTATGGAAGCACTTATATAGTAGAGGATTTATGGCGGGTTATAAAGTTTGGTATTCGCATGGTGAAACTGATTCTATGGTGAATTTCGGTAGTGCTAGTGAAGAAAATAACATGGGGGGGGGGGGGTGGGGGGTAGGAGAACAACAAGGTGGCTTAGATGAACATATAGGAACTGTTCAAATGGTTAAAGATAGGTATAGAGTAGAGGAACCAAACTTTGAAGCGCAGAGAAATTTTTATGATATGTTAGATGCAGCAAAACAACCGTTATATGATGGTTGTAGAGATGGTATTTCACCTCTTTCAGCTGCAACAAGGATGATGTCTATTAAACAGATTATAACTTAAGCGAAGATTGTGTTGATGCGATAGCTGGTTTTGTGAAAGATATATTGCCGGAAGATAACCTTTCACCAGCTACCTATTATGAGATACAAAACTTAGTTTCAGGGTTGGGTTTGCCCTATCAAATGATAGATGTTTGCATCGACAACTGTATGCTATACTGGAGAAGGGATGTTGATCGTACTAGTTGTCGATTTTGTCAAACCACGGTTTCAAAAAACAAGTCGAAAGACTAAAATCCCGTATAAGAGAATGTGGTACTTGCCAATAACAGACCGACTAAAGAGGTTATACCAATCCAAACATACCGCCGATGCTATGAGATGGCATGGTGAACACAACAGCAACGGAGAAATTGCTCATCCATCAGACGCAACATTTTCAGTCAGTGTATCCTAGTTTTGCATCTGAGAGAAGAAATGTTTACCTTGGATAGTAACGGATGGATTCAACCCGTTCGGAAGCCATGGGAGACAATATTCTCTTTGGCCAGTTATTGTAACACCATACAATTTACCTCCATCATTGTGCATGAAACGAGAGTTTCTCTTTCTCACAATTCTAGTTCCTGGTCCTGCACATCCTAAAAGATCCCTTGATGTCTATTTGCAACCATTGATTCATGAGTTGAAAATGCTATGGGCCGAAGGAGTTGAAGTGTATGATATATCTGCTAGGCAGAATTTTATAATGCGTGCAGTGCTTATGTGGACCATAAGTGACTTTCCCGCATACGGAATGTTATCTGGATGGACAACACATGGAAGATTAGCGTGTCCCTACTGTCAAGATAACACAGATGCGTTTCAACTGAAGAATGGAAGGAAGACATGTTGGTTTGATTGTCATAGACGATATCTACCCATGACCATCCGTATCGAAAAAGCACCACTTTGTTTACTAAGAACAAAAAGGTGTTTGATGGTCCGCCACCAGAAATAGATGGAAAATCTATCCTGACTCAACTCAGAGATTTTGGTGTGGAATCGACAGCTAAATGGGGGGGAAATGGGCATGATCCAGTTTATGGATATGGCGAACATCACAACTGGCACAAGAAAAGTATTTTTGGAAGTTGCCGTATTGGGAGAACCATCTACTTAGGCATAATTTAGATGTGATGCATATAGAGAAGAATATATTTGACAACATCATGAATACCATTCTCAATGTCAAGGGAAAGACGAAAGACAACCTGAAGTCCAGATTAGACTTGCCAGATATATGTGCCCGGGAATCTCTTCACGTGGATGGGAGAGGAAGACTTCCAATGCCTATTTATCGGTTAGATGCAGCTGCAAAGCAAGAGTTCTTCGACTGGATTATAGATAGCGTCAAATTCCCAGATGGATATGCGTCAAATCTAAGGAACTGTGTTAATCGAAAGAAGGAAAGTTTTCTGGTTTGAAAAGTCATGATTGTCATGTCATGATGCAGCGTCTTCTCCCATTTTGCTTCGCTGGTCTTCTTCTAAAACATGTACATGAAGCAATAGCAGGTAAATTTAGTATTTAATAACCTCTTCACCTGTTACATAGTATCTTTTCATATCTAACATAATTTTTTCTTTGTTACAGGAATAGCAGCTTTCTTTCGAGATTTGTGCTCGAGATCATTAACAGCAGATGGAATTAGAAACTTGAAAGAAATGATTCCGATAATCCAATGCAATCTCGAGAAGATTTTTCCACCTTCCTTTTTTGATGTTATGGAGCATCTTCCAATCCATCTCGCTCGAGAAGCAGAACTTGGGGCCCGGTTCAATATCGATGGATGTACCTGGTTGAGCGTTCTATGTATCATTTCAAGCAGAAAGTGAAAAATTTAAGCCGAGTTGAGGGTTCTATTGTTTCACAAAGCATCAATGAGGAAAACCATCCCAGTCGACAAACCCAGTCAAGACAGGACATGAGATGGAGGGGCAGAGGAACAGTTTATCCCGTCGAGGTGCCTACCATATTTTCCCAAATTGGTCGATTAAGTGGAAAAGGAAAAAGTAGAAGACTCACCGAACAAGAGCACATGCACTTACATAAGTACATTTTAGCAAACTGCGAAGAAGTAATGACATACGAAAGGTAGTTATGTTAGTATGATATATTAAGAATCCTATTTTGTAATATAATTTGTAACTAATTATGATTTCAATGGCAGGATTTACATGGAGCAAATAAGGGGTGCATATCCTAATTACACTGAAGATCAGCTTTCTGCACTAACAGAAAACGAGTTTGTAAATTGGCTAAAATTCTATGTAAGTTTTTCAAATCTATTCTCTATTACTTCTGAATTTTTGATCTTTTGTTCATGGTGCATTACTTAAATTTGTGACTACTATGCAGGTAAGGTTTCTCTTGTCTAGAGGAGATCCTATTCAGCCATGATTAGAGGAGTTGGCCCTTGGTCCCAAATTTGTTGCTGTGTCGTACCCGATGTATTGCACGCGTGGATATGCTTTTAAGATTTTCAGCGAAAACACTACGCAGCCAACTATAAATCATGGTATATCTGCTAGATCTGGCGAAGTAATCTACTATGGTATTTTGCGTGAGATATTGGAGATTCACTATCCGGGGATCCTTAATTTGAGGTGTGTTGCCTTCTTTGCTGATTGGTACAACCCGATCGTTGGATATGGTGTACGAATTGACGAGTTGGAGTAACATCAGTTCATTCCAGAAGAAGTCTTGCAAACTATGATCCGTTCATTCTGGCTTCACAAGCTGATCAAGTAACTTATTCGGTATCCTCGTGTGAGGAATAAACACAACCCTTGGGTCACCGTGACCCATATAACTCCACGGAGGAAATTGGAAGGAGTTTCGGATACGGCTGCGATGCAACAATCCTCGAGCAGTGCCATAGGTGATCTTCATGTTGATGGAAGCGAATCGATCTTGTTGTTGATTTTACTGGTGTAGGTGACAACGAAGTATTCTCAGATTCGGAGTCGGAGAAAGGAGAATTCAACGAAGACTCGGTTTCTTCAGAATATTCATCTAATTCGGATTAATTAAAACTTTTTTATAGTTAGAAAGATATTATATATTTTGTAATGTTTAAGAGAAAATATTTTTAGTAAGTCTGAGTACTTTTTAGAAATTTTTTTCATATGTTTTATTTTATTTTAATGAATGTTTCAAAGCGGATTTTTTTTTAAAAACAAAAATCTTCAATATTTTTTAAAAACTTTTATAAGTTAGAAAGATATTATATATTTTGTAATATTTAAGAGAAAATATATTTTTAGTAAGTTTGAGTACTTTTAAATAAAATATTTTTCATATGTTTTATTTTATTTTAATGAATGATTCAAAGCGGATTTTTTTTTTTAAATAACATATTTCCGACGGATTTCTGACTGCTTTTCTGAATGGAATCGTGTTCTGACCGATTTCCAACCATTATGGTGGTCGGAAGCGTTATATATAAATCCAGAAACGCATTAACCCTAATCCGTATCCTCCCCCTCTCGACGAAATCGCCCTCCTTGTGTTATCCCCGTCGATCTCGACCTGCGTCGATCTCCCCCGCCATTCTGCGTCGCTCTCCCCCGCCGTCTCCGTCGCTCTCCCCCCGCCGTTCCGTCGATCTCGCCGTCCCTTCATTCCCATCTCTCTCCCTCTCTCTCTCTCGAAAATCTCAGCCGAAAGAGATGTAAGTTTTATGAGTTTCGTTTGTTTAGTTTAGGTTTTAGGGCAAATGATTCTCGTTATGATGTTGATAGCTTCTTGTCCTGCTTCGTCTGAATGCTTGATTATCGGTTTTGATTATGGACAAAATTCCGTCTATGATTTTGATAGATTCTTGGTCTGCTTCGTGTGAATGAATCATCGGTTTGATTTTGTCAAATGATTTTTTGTGTATGATGTTGATAGCTTCTTATAGGTTGTGGTAATTAAAACTCTAAAAGTACATAGATTTGATCGGTTATGTTTGTAACTCTCTGTCAAAAACATTTCATTCTTCTGTTCTAAGTGTTAATTTTTTTTTAACTCGAGGTTCTTATGCGGATTTTCTCGCCGGTTCTTTTCCATCTTCCTCATCTGCTGGTCTGGGTTCCCCGGCTGCACAAGGAACAAGTGTCCCTCAGCCACAGCCAGCATCAATCATCGAGGATAGGTTACTGAACGAGTTGTTGGTGGCACCAGGACGAGAGTTGCTTCCTAAGCTGAGCCCAAATGGAGAACCAAATACTAGCTGGTAAATTTTTAACTCTTAATATTATTCATTTCTATTTTGCTAGTGCTTATGTATTCATTGTTTATAGGTTTAGGCGAAAAGAAATCGCAATGCAATTTGCAAGTCGATTTTGAAATGCTTTCACA
>NW_022610176.1:0-28645 GCF_000309985.2 Brassica rapa
CATACAAAGGACGTCTGTGGCTGTCCGTGTGTTGTCCGTCAGCACACACAGGACGTCTGTGGCTGTACATCAGTACACATATCAGCACGTTGGTCCTTGGACTTACACGCTGGCCCTTCCCGTGGACTGTTTGGGGATTTTGGCCCACGTGGGCTATCTGTTCAGTACACACAGAACGTCGTGCGGTGTCGGCCAGCACACACAGGACGTCCGTGTCCGTCCGTCAGCACACACAGGACGTCCGTGGCTGTCCATCAGTACACATATCAGCACACTGGTCCTTGGACTCAGCATGCTGGCCCGTCCCGTGGACTGTTTGGGTGATTTTGGCCCACGTGCGCTGTCTGTTCAGTACATACAGGACGTTTGTGGGTGTCCGTCAGCAGACACAGGACGTCCGTGTGTGTCCGTCAGCACACACAGGACGTTCGTGTCTGTGCGTGTGTTTCCGTGTGTGTCCGGCAGCACACACATGACATCTGTGGCTGTCCATCAGTACACATATCAGCACGTTGGTCCTTTGACTCCGCACACTGACCCTTCCTGTTGACTGTTCGGGTGATTTTGGCCCTCGTGGGCTGTGTGTTCAGTACACAGAGGACGTCCGTGGGTGTCCGCCAGCACACACAGGACATCCGTGGCTGTCCGTGTGTTTCCGTCTGTGTCCGTCAGCACACACAGGACGTATGTGGCTGTCCCTCATTAGACATATCAGCACGTTGGTCCTTGGACTCAGCACGCTGGCCCTTCGCGTGGACTGTTTGGATGATTTTATCACACGTGGGCTGTCTGTTCAGTACACACAGGACGTCCGTGGGTGTCCGCCAGCACACACAGGACGTCCGTGGCTGTTTGTGGCTGTCCGTCAGCACACACAGGACGTCCGTGTGTGTCCGTGTCTGTCTGTCAGCACACACAGGATGTCCGTGGGTGTCCGTCAGCACACACAGGACGTCTGTGGGTGTTCGTCAGCACACACAGGACGTCAGTGGCTGTCCGTGTGTATCCGTCAGCACACACAGGACGTTTGTGGCTGTACGTGTATGTCCGTGTGTGTCTGTGTGTGACGTCAGCACACACATGACGTTCGTGGCTGTCCATCATTACACATATCAGTACGTTGGTCCTTGGACTCCGCACGCTGACCCTTCTTGTGGACTGTTTGTGTGATTTTGGCCCTCGTGGGACGTCTGTTCAGTACACACAGGACGTCCGTGGGTGTCCGCCAGCACACACAGGACGTCTGTGGCTGTCCGTGTGTGTCCGTCTGTGTCCGTCAACACACACATGACGTCCGTGGCTGTCCCTCAGTACACATATCAGCACGTTGGTCCTTGGACTCAGCATGCTGGCCCTTCCCGTGGACTGTTTGGGTGATTTTGTCCCAAGTGGTCTTTCTGTTCAGTACACACAGGACGTCCATGGGTGTCCGCCAGCACACACAGGACGTCCGGGGCCGTTTGTGGCTGTCTGTCAGCACACACAGGACATCCGTGTGTGTCCGTGTGTTTCTGTCAGCACACACAGGACGTTCGTGGGTGTCGGTCAGCACACAAGGACGTCCGTGTGTGTCCGTAAGCATACACAGGACGTCCGTGGCTGTCCGTGTGTGTCCGTCAGCACACACAGGACGTCTGTGGCTGTCCATAAGTACACATATCAGCACGTTGGTCCTTGGACTCTGCACGCTGGCCCTTCCCGTGGACTGTTTGGGTAATTTTGGCCAACGTGGGCTATCTGTTCAGTACACACAGGACGTCCGTGGGTGTCCGCCAGCACACACAGGACGTCCGTGGCAGTCCGTGTGTGTCCGTCAGCACACACAGGACGTCCGTGGCTGTCCATCAGTATACATATCAGCACGCTGGTCCTTGGACTCAGCACGCTGGCCCTTCCCGTGGACTGTTTGGGTGATTTTGGCCCACGTGGGCTGTCTGTTCAGTACAAACAGGACATCTGTGGGTGTCCGTCAGCACACACTGGACGTCCGTGTGTCTCCGTCAGCACACACAGGACATTCGTGGCTGTGCGTGTGTGTCCGTGAGTGTCTGTCAGCACACACATGACGTCTGTGGCTGTCCATCAGTACACATATCAGCACGTTGGTCCTTTGACTCCGCACGCTGACCCTTCCTGTGGACTGTTCGGTGATTTTGACCCTCGTGGGCTGTCTGTTCAGTACATACAGGACATGCGTGGGTGTCCGCCAGCACACACAGGACGTCCGTGGCTGTTCGTGTGTGTCCGTCTGTGTCCGTCAGCACACACATGACGTCCGTGGCTGTCCCTCAGTACACATATCAGCACATTGGTCCTTGGACTCAGCACGCTGGCCCTTCCCGTGGACTGTTTGGGTGATTTTATCCCACGTGGGCTGTCTGTTCAGTACACACAGGACGTCCGTGGGTGTCCGCCAGCACACAGGACGTCCGTGGCTGTTTGTGGCTGTCCGTCAGCACACACAGGACGTCCATGGGTGTCCGTCAGCACACACAGGACGTCTGTGGGTGTTCGTCAGCACACATGACGTCTGTGGCTGTCCGTGTGTGTCCGTCAGCACACACAGGACGTTCGTGGCTGTACGTGTATGTCCGTGTGTGTTCGTGTCTGTCCGTCAGCACACACATGACGTCCGTGGCTGTCCATCAGTACACATATCAGCACGTTGGTCCTTGGACTCCGCATGCTGACCCTTCTTGTGGACTGTTCTGGTGATTTTGGCCCTCGTGGGCTGTCTGTTCAGTACAAACAGGACGTCCGTGGGTGTCCGTGTGTGTCCGTGTGTGTCCGTCAGTGTCCGTCTGTGTCCGTCAGCACACACAGGACGTCCGTGGCTGTCCCTCAGTACACATATCAGCACGTTTGTCCTTGGACTCAGCATGCTGGCCCTTCCCGTGGACTGTTTGGGTGATTTTGTCCCAAGTGGGCTGTCTGTTCAGTACACACAGGACGTCCATGGGTGTCCGCCATGTAAGACCCGATCCCGGCTGCCTAGGCCGCGGTCGATGCCTCACGTCGCTCGGTCCACTTCCTGGCCGAACCTCTTAATTTTCGCCCTTTATTAATAATATCGCCTAAAGGCGAGGGCTAACTTAGATCTTAGCTAAAGACTTCCCTTGTAAGGCCCGTTCCCGGCTCTTAAGCCCAACCATGAACCGCGGCCTTAACATCCGTTCTTATACAATGATTCCGAGTTCCTTTAGGTGAGGTTCGAGTATAACATTCAAGACAAACAAACATAAGGGGCAAACAGATTGTATATATATAACATAATGAGATCCATACATCATTCATAAGTTCATCTACTAGTTTACACACTTAGTCTATCATAAGTTCACAAGTTGCACAATAGGCTATCAATACTACACGCTTATCAACAACGACCCATACACCACACATCTTCCCATGGCCTGAGACTTCACGGTACCTTTCCTTTACCACGGTCCAAGTCTGGTCCTGAAACCAATAACATCACAACACACTGTAGAACAGGCGATCCAGAAGAAGTAAAGAGAATGGATGCATCTGCCAAGAGAACCGGCCGCAAGGCCGCACGGATCATCCGCAGGCCCGGGGCCGTTCCTTGCAGTCTACACCACTAACCTTAGGCGTTCTCTCCCCTGGAGGCAAGTCCTTCTCCTTCTCCTTCTCCTTGTCTTTTTGTCTGGTATCCATCTTCACGGCCTGGCCTTCCCACGCTCAGAACACGCCGGCAAGCCAACACCACCACACACGGTTCTCTTCTCTAACCGCCGGTCTCTCTCTTTCTTTCTTTCTTTTATGAGTTTGGCAGAGCTTTGCCTAAGGAATTTCGTGCCATTTTCTGTGCCAGGGACTCTCTATTTATAGAGAAAGCCAACCCCAACTGCCCTGGAGAAATCGACCAAGCAGTTAAAGAGAAAGGGCACAAAACTGCCCCTTTGCACCTTTTCGGGAGTAACCGCCCAACTGCTCTTCCTTTCCTTTGGGCTGTTCGAAAATCAGGCCCATAATCTTTTCCAGAGTCCCTTGCCCAAGGCCAAGACCCCACGGACCCTGGGTGGTTCAGGCCAAGACCCCTCCAGCCCATAACCGCCCATGACCCGGCCAAGCCGGCCCGGACCATAACACTTCACCGAGCTGAGTTGAGCTGGCCACTAGCTGGCCTCAGCTGAGTGACCTAACCTATCAGCTCCAGTGAGCTACCAAGGACCGTATGAGCTGGTTTCACACTGTCCCCAGCTGGTTGAGCTTGTACCCGACCTTATCCAGCTGCTAGATTACTCGGCAAGTCTCCTAAGCTTTCTTCCATCCATCCTGGTTAAGGCTCAGCTTCCTGATACCCTTAACCTTCTTATTTGAGCCATGATACGCTTGTCCTTAGGCCAAATGACCTGTCTGGTGCGTCTCCTCGCACCATGGCTCGTCCCAACGATCCTACCTAGGATCGGCGATGCTACATCCCTAGTCATTAATAGCCTAGATCCTTTCAACAGATACGCAGCGGATTATTCTGTAGTTAACCATTGGTCTAAAACCAATCTAACACTTGGCTGGTCGAATCACCTTAGCCTTGGTCAGTTTACTCAACTACCAATTAGCTTAAAGGTCAATCCTAAACCCAAACCAAGCCATACAATTCTGAGGTTCCATTCCCCTAAACCATTCTATCTATATCTACATAAGTAAATGCTAGATCATACCTTTGCCACATCTACGGGCTTATTAGCTCATTGGTCCTCCATTGACTCGAATTGCTCTTGCTTGACAGCTGGACCACGATCACTCAAGGATCTTACTTAAGGTCCTTATCTTGATTCATGCATCAAACAACTCCCCTAGGTACTTAGTCATTCAACCAACCATCCCCACAGACATAAGGAAAGGATAAGGGTTTGCATCTGGCCTTTCTCGGCTCATGCACACTCAAACATCCCCTTGCCATATAGGCAATAGTACCCAATCCATATTCTGGACTGAAAAATCTCATTAGATCCTAAGTCAATCAACCAACCATCCTCACATGACTTGGAACTGATGAGTCATCATCTGGCCTGACCGGCTTTGGGACTTAACCCAAACAACATATATGATTTGTTCATACCAAACGATGCATTCCTTAATCAGATTAGTTCCGACACCTTGAACCATCATTCAGAGGTCAGGTCGTCCATACTCAACCATGATCAGATCTTACACGGCCTTCCTTGAACAATCACACTTAGGCTCAGTATCTATGGTCTACGACTCATAGTACTAGCCATACACTTCGTCATGACTCTTAGCCAATCTCGAAGCTATCAACACCAAGGTTGATATCTAGAAGCATCACATCAATACTCTTACTCCAGCAACGTGACTATCCATACTAGTGCTCGGCCATCGAACCATCGTCATGAAACATGATCCGACCACCAGACTTGATAAGCCATCGTCTACTTAGCAGGTACTGATATAACCGGCCTTCCATTGCCATCATGTGGGTCTACGCCCTACATAATGCATATGGCGCCTATCCTACTCACCAACCCAAGGTTTATTGTAAGATATCCCACTTAGCCTTTGCGGCTAAAGCCATCCAACCATAGCCGGATCATCCATAGTGCGTCTAACCGTCTGGTTAAGATCTAGGTGCGATCGACCAGTTATAAGTCGGCCCAAAGGCTCACGGACCTTCTTACCTGATCCGACCCAAAGCCTGGATCCATACCAGAGAGTAAGGCCCAAGACCAAACCGGATTGCCTTGCAACCAATCAGACCTTGCGACACAACACTCCGGTTAAACTAACCGTCCGTCCGTTCGACTATGCAGCCGCGGACTGTCCACTTGGTTCGGCCTAAGCCTTGAACCAATGGCACCGTTTGGAACTCACACCCTTTGGGAACTAGTACCCTTTGGACACTCGTGCCTCTTGGCAACTCATGACCCTTGGCATCTCGCACCCATTCAGATGCTCCAACCGTTCGACCTAACCGTCCATATGGACTGTCTGGTCCGTGCGTGTGTCCGGCCTATGGCCAAAGGACCACGCCTTAACCTACACAAGTCATGAACCATTGTGACTGTTCAGGGAAGGGTTGAAACCGTTCAGAACAGAACCGCCCCTATCCAATCGGATCACCTGAGGCCGGTTTAGACCATGCGCGCGCCTAACTCGACGGTTATGGACCGCGACTTCATTACTCAACCAGAACCACGGTTATAACCAAACCCAACACATCAACAAGGCCAAGCCAATGTACAGAAGGAGTAGAAGAAGAATTGGATGAAAAGAATAAGAAGAATAGGACACAATCCAAACGCCCATGGCTAGACCCGGTTCAGACTGTCCGATTGTCTTAGCCGATGAGTCGGTGGTTACCCCACTGACCCTATCAGACTGAACCACGGCTTTCGAGTCCTTCTCCAGACCCTTCTCTACGCCTTGGGTATTCATAACACACGGCCTCCTCTCTCCTAAACCGTTCTCCTTGCCGGAGATACAAAACCACCACGACCGGCCCTTTTTCGGCCGATCTCTTGGCCAGAACTCTCTCTCTCTCTCTCTCTCTACGTTTTTCCATGAGTATTTTACTCTGGAATTGGATAATGAAATCGACCAGAGAGCCCCCATATTTATAGAAAACGAGGGGGTAAGTCTTGCCCCACGAACAGGCACGACTTGCTAGCGAATGGGCACCATCGGCCAAGGGTTGTCCCCTTTCGGCCACTTGCATCCCTTCGCCCTTTCTGATTGGGTTTGGGGTCGGTCATAAGCCCAACCCACGCCCCAAGCCTCCTGGACTTAGCCCACGGCCTTGCCCAAAGACCCAACAGCCCATGGCCTCATGGCCGGACCTCACAGCCGGCCACTGACCCGGACCCGGACCATCGGCCTAAAGCCCGAACAGTCCGTCTAGCTGAGGTGAGCTGACTCTCAGCTGCCTCAGCTGGGTGAGCTAGTAGTCCAGCTAGTGGAGCTGACTTAGTAGGGACTGAGCTGGAGTGAACCAAACCTAGCTTCATTGAGCTGGCCGAGCTACTCGTCCACTTCGTCCAGTTACCGTCTTACTCGTCCTAGCTGTCTCTTAGCTTGTATAAGGTTAAGTCTAAGTTTCCTTATGTCCTTAACCATCTTTCTCGACCATGGAACGCTTGCCTTGATGTCCTAAGACTGGCTTGTACGTTTCCTCGAACCATGGCCGTCCCGACAATCCTTTCCAGGATTGGGGGCGTGACAAGTCTCCCCCACTTGTAATGGATTCGTCCTCGAATCCGGTGATGATTATACCTTGTCCCAAGACAAAATATTCCAAACAAAATTATTCTAGTCTTGATCAGAGAATAGAACAAGCTTGATTAAAACCACCGAATCACCACTTCGTTGATCAATTTTCCTTTGACCATCGTTGTACAAGTCTCCCCCACTTGATAAGGATTTAACCACAAAAATCCTATCAAGTGGTCCTTTCTGGTTTCGCTGATGGCACCCTTACTTGTCTACTTTGACCACAGTCGAGGGTCCATCAAGCACCCATTCAAGTGATACTTGAAAATCCATCCAAAGACATTCCTTGTGTCACTGGCCGAAATCTCCAGGTTGCGGTCCTAGTATCCAACAAGTCTATGTCTTTCCTTTGAATAGCATCTTCTTCAGATTTTATTCTTTCTCTGATCATAGTCCAAGACTAGATCATAATCAGTCCCTAGGAACATGCTGCATACTCGAGCCTTAGTAGATTTGGCCAATCCCCACACCACTCGATGTACCAGTCAAGTCCTCACGAACTTGTTCTAATCTTTAGGCTGCTCGTCCTACAACGAGTCCTAACAGATTATTATGGTTCTTTTGTCCTTCATGGACAATAAGGCTCATGACCTCAGCCACAACGTACTGGATCATCCCCTTAACCGGCCACAACCTTTTCAGGCTTGGCCACATTGCGATCTTTGTCCCTCCAGACTAAAAACGCCTCAGACTTGACTTCTATCCTTCACTGGACTTTGTCATAATTCGATCCTGGTCCTTCCTTGGACTCGATCGTACTCTGGTTCTGGTCCACTCAGGGACTCGACCGTTTCACCCCGACCATAGGTCCATCTCCGAATAGGTCGTGGGCTGATCCTCGTCCTTTTTTTTTGGACTTGATCATTCTCAACCTTAGGTCAAACTCCGACTTGGTTGTACTGCGACCATGGTCCTCTCTCGGACGTGGTCAACTTCGGCTCTGCCATCTCAGTCGGAGCCGAAAGAAACAGACTCTAGGACAGTGGTGCTGTCCCTGGTTCCAGTTCAATCATAAATGGATCCGACCTACCAGAGGGGAGACTCTGTAGCGAACGGAACACATCTGGGAACTCAGACACCAATGGGTCCTCAAACAGATCTTTTAGATCACCAGAATTTGCCGCGCTCCATAGTGGTAATTGTGGTCAAAAAAATACTTCACAATCCCGTCTAAGCATCCGATCCACACGGAATGCTGACACCACTACTTTCCTTAAAGCCGGACTCAGACAATGGATCTCGATACCAACGAGATCCCAGACAGATCAACAGAATTGCCGTGCTCCGTAGTGGTAGTTGTGGTCAAAAATACTTCACAACCTGTCTAAGCATCCAATTCACTTGGACTACTGACACCCCTACTTTCCTTAGAGCCAGACTCAGACTCAGACTTTGGTACTGGATCGGGTGAGCTCCAGTCTCCAATTGCACACGAACTTTGTGGCAATCGAGAGTGGCCCGATACTTTCCCAACCAGATTCATGCCTAGGATCATCTCGTGATTCTGTAGGCGCGTGGATATTTTTCTCGATCAGATCTACAGGCAGATTTCTCTCCTGGATCCACACCGGATATTTTTCATGAGCCCTAGTGAATGCATAATTTGCCCACCGGCTGCCCTCACTAGTCTCGAATAATCCCCAGAACTCAGACAGAACAGACTCTTTCCGACCAGTCCCGGACTCACAAAACTATGTGTAGCCTCTGTGTCGAAAAGTACGTGTGTTTCCACACCACAAATCCACTTGTGGAAACTATCTCAGTGCATGACCACACCACAAAGAACGTCCCATAACATCCCTCATGGCATTGCCAATAACTTCAATACTTCCAGTTCCAGTGGATACCTAGATGAGTAAGATCTCGGTTTGACCACACACTTGGAAAACGTCCCATACCATTCTCCAAGGCGTCTTACTTTTGCGAATGCTCACACCATTCACAAGAGCAATTTTAATATACCTCAATCCCCATTATACTACGGTAGTTAAGATCATGTTCTTACATTGATTGGAACGAACATCATGAGTTTCCTCATTCTTTCCTTGGACAGATTCAGATTGGAATTGATTCATTCCATCCTACTAGATCTAAGGAAACCTACCTTGACTTATACCGAGTCCTAGCTGATCCATCTGATCACAAGTCCACTCGTGTACTGGTCATGTAGTGTCTCCTTTGAGTCAGATATAACATTGCATATGCTTTATTTATTATGAACGGCCATCAAGGGATAACACTTAACTTCAGTAGAATGCTGCACCTTTATTTCAACCTAAGCCACTCTCTGGTTCATGTTACTTCCCTTGTTTAGGTCATCCATAAACAAGTCTTGCATTGCTTCCATCCCTTCCAACCCGTCTATTACTTATAAATACTAGATCGACCAACCTTTCTGTTTTTAGGTTCTTGGCCTTGGAAAATGTATCTTGGCTAAGCTGGTTCATCTTAGAATTCCCACATTTACAAGCATGATACCCTAGCTTACCTCAACTCTTTCTTGGCTCACCCCAACTAAGGTTTCATAGTCATCATAGTTTTGGAAATAACTTCGGTATGGAACACAACATCTTAGAGCGTTGTCCTAAACAGGATCAAGCATGCTCTGATACCAACTTGTAAGACCCGATCCCGGCAGCCTAGGCCGCGGTCGATGCCTCACGTCGCTCGGTCCACTTCCTGGCCGAACCTCTTAATTTTCGCCCTTTATTTATAATATCGCCTAAAGGCGAGGGCTAACTTAGATCTTAGCTAAAGACTTCCCTAGTCATTAATAGCCTAGATCCTTTCAACAGATACGCAGTGGATTATTCTGTAGTTAACCATTGGTCTAAAACCAATCTAACACTTGTCTGGTCGAATCACCTTAGCCTTGGTCAGTTTACTCAACTACCAATTAGCTTAAAGGTCAATCCTAAACCCAAACCAAGCCATACAATTCTGAGGTTCCATTCCCCTAAAACATTCTATCTAGATCTACATAAGTAAATGCTAGATCATACCTTTGCCACATCTACGGAGCTTATTAGCTCATTGGCCCTCCATTGACTCGAATTGCTCTTGCTTGACAGCTGGACCACGATCACTCAATGATCTTACTTAAGGTCCTTATCTTGATTCCTGCATCAAACAACTCCCCTAGGTACTTAGTCATTCAACCAACCATCCCCACAGACATAAGTAATCTTTGAGAAGTCTTTGAAAGGATAAGGGTTTGCATCTGGCCTTTCTCGGCTCATGCACACTCAAACATCCCCTTGCCATATAGGCAATAGTACCCAATCCATATTCTGGACTGACAAATCTCATTAGATCCTAAGTCAATCAACCAACCATCCTCACATGACTTGGAACTGATGAGTCATCATCTGGCCTGACCGGCTTTGGGACTTAACCCAAACAACATATATGATTTGTTCATACCAAACGATGCATTCCTTAATCAGATTAGTTCCGACACCTTGAACCATCATTCAGAGGTCAGGTCGTCCATACTCAACCATGATCAGATCTTACACGGCCTTCCTTGAACAATCACACTTAGGCTCAGTATCTATGGTCTACGACACATAGTACTAGCCATACACTTCGTCATGACTCTTAGCCAATCTCGAAGCTATCAACACCAAGGTTGATATCTAGAAGCATCACATCAATACTCTTACTCCAGCAACCTGACTATCCATACTAGTGCTCGGCCATCGAACCATCGTCATGAAACATGATCCGACAACCAGACTTGATAAGCCATCGTCTACTTAGCAGGTACTGATATAACCGGCCTTCCATTGCCATCATGTGGGTCTACGCCCTACATAATGCATATGGCGCCTATCCTACTCACCAACCCAAGGTTTATTGTAAGATATCCCACTTAGCCTTTGCGGCTAAAGCCATCCAACCATAGCCGGATCGTCCATAGTCCCGTCTAACCGTCTGGTTAAGATCTAGGTGCGATCGACCAGTTATAAGTCTGGACCAAAGGCTCACGGACCTTCTTACCTGATCCGACCCAAAGCCTGGATCCATACCAGAGAGTAAGGCCCAAGACCAAACCGGATTGCCTTGCAACCAATCAGACCTTGCGACACAACACTCCGGTTAAACAAACCGTCCGTCCGTTCGACTATGCAGCCGCGGACTGTCCACTTGGTTCGGCCTAAGCCTTGAACCAATGGCACCGTTTGGAACTCACACCCTTTGGGAACTAGTACCCTTTGGACACTCGTGCCTCTTGGCAGCTCATGACCCCTGGCATCTCGCACCCATTCAGATGCTCCAACCGTTCGACCTAACCGTCCGTATGGACTGTCTGGTCCGTGCGTGTGTCCGGCCTATGGCCAAAGGACCACTCCTTAACCTACACAAGTCATGAACCATTGTGACTGTTCAGGGAAGGGTTGCAACCGTTCAGAACAGAACAGAACAGAACCGCCCCTATCCAATCGGATCACCTGAGGCCGGTTTTGCCATGCGCGCGCCTAACTCGACGGTTATGGACCGCGACTTCATTACTCAACCAGAACCACGGTTATAACCAATCCCAACACATCAACAAGGCCACGCCAATGTACAGAAGGAGTAGAAGAAGAATTGGATGAAAAGAATAAGAAGAATAGGACACAATCCAAACGCCCATGGCTAGACCGGTTCAGACTGTCCGATTGTTTTAGCCGATGAGTCGGTGGTTACCCCACTGACCCTATCAGACTGAACCACGGCTTTCGAGTCCTTCTCCAGACCCTTCTCTACGCCTTGGGTATTCATAACACACGGCCTCCTCTCTCCTAAACCGTTCTCCTTGCCGGAGATAAAAACCACCACGACCGGCCCTTTTCCGGCCGATCTCTTGGCCAGAACTCTCTCTCTCTCTCTCTCTACGTTTTTCCATGAGTATTTTACTCTGGAATTGGATAATGAAATCGACCAGAGAGCCCCCATATTTATAGAAAACGAGGGGGTAAGTCTTGCCCCACGAACAGGCACGACTTGCTAGCGAATGGGCACCATCGGCCAAGGGTTGTCCCCTTTCGGCCACTTGCATCCCTTCGCCCTTTCTGATTGGGTTTGGGGTCGGTCATAAGCCCAACCCACGCCCCAAGCCTCCTGGACTTAGCCCACGGCCTTGCCCAAAGACCCAACAGCCCATGGCCTCATGGCCGGACCTCACAGCCTGTCACTGACCCGGACCCGGACCATCGGCCTAAATCCCGAACAGTCCGTCTAGCTGAGGTGAGCTGACTCTCAGCTGCCTCAGCTGGGTGAGATAGTAGTCCAGCTAGTGGAGCTGACTTAGTAGGGACTGAGCTGGAGTGAACTAAACCTAGCTTCATTGAGCTGGCCGAGCTACTCGTCCACTTCGTCAAGTTACCGTCTTACTCGTCCTAGTTGTCTCTTAGCTTGTATAAGGTTAAGTCTAAGTTTCCTTATGTCCTTAACCTTCTTTCTCGACCATGGAACGCTTGCCTTGATGTCCTAAGACTGGCTTGTACGTTTCCTCGAACCATGGCCGTCCCGACAATCCTTTCCAGGATTGGGGGCGTGACACGCCAGCACACACAGGACATCCGTGGCTGTTTGTGGTTGTCTGTCAGCACACACAGGACATCCGTGTGTGTCCGTGTGTGTCTGTCAGCACACACAGGATGTTCGTGGATGTCGGTAAGCATACACAGGACGTCCGTGGCTGTACGTGTGTGTCCGTCAGCACACACAGGACGTCTGTGGCTGTCCATCAGTTCACATATCAGCACGTTGGTCCTTGGACTCTGCACGCTGGCCCTTCCCGTGGACTGTTTGGGTGATTTTGGCCCACGTGGGCTACATGTTCAGTACACACAGGACGTCCGTGGGTGTCCGCCAGCACACACAGGACGTCCGTGGCGGTCCGTGTGTGTCCGTCAGCACACACAGGACGTCCATGGCTGTCCATCAGTATACATATCAGCACGCTGGTCCTTGGACTCAGTACGCTGGCCCTTCCCGTGGACTGTTTGGGTGATTTTGACCCACGTGGGCTGTCTGTTCAGTACACACAGGACGTCTGTGGGAGTCCGTCAGCACACACAGGACGTCTGTGTGTGTCCGTCAGCACACACAGGACGTTCGTGGCTGTGCGTGTGTGTCCGTGTGTGTCTGTCAGCACACACATGACGTCTGTGGCTGTCCATCAGTACACATATCAGCACGTTGGTCCTTTGACTCCGCACGCTGACCCTTCCTGTGGACTGTTCAGGTAATTTTGGCCCTCGTGGGCTGTCTGTTCAGTACACACAGGACGTCCGTGGGTGTCCGCCAGCACACACAGGACGTCCGTGGCTGTTTGTGGCTGTCCGTCAGCACACACAGGACGTCTGTGTGTGTCTGTCAGCACACACAGAACGTCCGTGGGTGTCCGTCAGCACACACAGGACGTCAGTGGGTGTTCGTCAGCACACACAGGACATCCGTGTCTGTCTGTGTCTGTCCGTCAGCACACACAGGACATTCGTGGCTGTACGTGTATGGACGTGTGTGTCCGTCAGCACACACATGACGTCCGTGGCTGTCCATCAGTACACATATAAGCACGTTGGTCCTTGGACTCCGCACGCTGACCCTTCTTGTTGACTGTTCGGGTGAATTTGGCCCTCGTGGGCTGTCTGTTCAGTACACACAGGACGTCCGTGGGTGTCCGCCAGCACACACAGGACGTCTGTGGCTGTCCGTGTGTGTCCATCTGTGTCCGTCAACACACACAGGACGTCCGTGGCTGTCCCTCAGTACACATATCAGCACGTTGGTCCTTGGACTCAGCATGCTGGCCCTTCCCGTGGACTGTTTGGGTGATTTTGTCCCAAGTGGGCTGTCTGTTCAGTACACACAGGACGTCCATGGGTGTCCGCCAGCACACACAGGACGTCCGGGGCTGTTTGTGGCTGTCTGTCAGCACACACAGGACATCCGTGTGTGTCCGTGTGTGTCTGTCAGCACACACAGGACGTTCGTGGGTGTCGGTCAGCACACACAGGACGTCCGTGTGTGTCCGTAAGCATACACAGGACGTCCGTGGCTGTCCGTGTGTGTCCGTCAGCACACACCAGACGTCTGTGGCTGTCCATCAGTACACATATCAGCACGTTGGTCCTTGGACTCTGCACGCTGGCCCTTTCTGTGGACTGTTTGGGTGATTTTGGCCCACGTGGGCTATCTGTTCAGTACACACAGGACGTCCGTGGGTGTCCGCCAGCACACACAGGACGTCCGTGGCGGTCCGTGTGTGTCCGTCAGCACACACATGACGTCCGTGGCTGTCCATCAGTATACATATCAGCACGCTGGCCCTTCCCGTGGACTGTTTGGGTGATTTTGGCCCACGTGGGCTGTCTGTTCAGTACACACAGGACGTCTGTGGGTGTCCGTCAGCACACACTGGACGTTCGTGTGTGTCCGTCAGCACACACAGGACGTTCGTGGCTGTGTGTGTGTGTCCGTGTGTGTCTGTCAGCACACACATGACGTCTGTGGCTGTCCATCAGTACACATATCAGCACGTGTGTCCTTTGACTCCGCACGCTGACCCTTCCTGCGGACTGTTCGGGTGATTTTGGCCCTCGTGGGCTGTCTGTTCAGTACACACAGGACGTGCGTGGGTGTCCGCCAGCACACACAGGACGTCTGTGGCTGTCTGTGTGTGTCCGTCTGTGTCCGTCAGCACACACAGGACGTTGTGGCTGTCCCTCAGTACACATATCAGCACGTTGGTCCTTGGACTCAGCACGCTGGCCCTTCCTGTGGACTGTTTGGGTGATTTTATCCCACGTGGGCTGTCTGTTAAGTACACACAGGACGTGTCACGCCCCCAATCCTGAATAGGATTGTTGGGACGGCCATGGTTCGAGGAAACGTGCAAGACAGTCTTAGGACATCAAGGCAAGCGTTGCATGGTCGAGAAAGAAGGTTAAGGACATAAGGAAACTTAGACTTAACCTTATACAAGCTAAGAGACAGCTAGGACGAGTAAGACGGTAACTGGACAAAGTGGACGAGTAGCTCGGCCAGCTCAATGAAGCTAGGTTCAGTTCACTCCAGCTCAGTCCCTACTAAGTCAGCTCCACTAGCTGTACTACTAGCTCACTAAGCTGAGACATCTGATAGTCAGCTCATCTCAGCTAGACGGACTGTCCGGGCTTTAGGCCGATGGTCCGGGTCCGGGTCAGTGGCGGGCTGTGAGGTCCGGCCATGAGGCCAGGGGCTGTTGGGTCTTTGGACAAGGCCGTGGGTTAAGTCCAGGAGGTCTGGGGCGTGGGTTGGGCTTGTGACTGACCCCAAACCCAATTAGAAAGGGCGAAGGGATGCAAGTGGCCGAAACAGGACAACCCTTGGATGATGGTGCCCACTCGCTAGCAAGTCGTGCCTGTTCGTGGGGCAAGACTTACCCCCTCGTTTTCTATAAATGTGGGGGCTCTCTGGTCGATTTCATTATCCAATTCCAGAGTAAAATACTCAGAGAAAAACGTAGAGAGAAAGAAAGAGAGAAAGAGAGAGTTCCGGCCAAGAGAAAGGCCGATTGTGGTGGTGTTGTGTTCCGGCGACTCTGATCGTTTGAGAACTAACTCCGGTCAAGAATGGGAGATCAAGACAAGGAGAAGAGCATGGAGAACCCAGACGTGGTTCACAAGGTATGTGATGGGCCGTGGCTCCATCAGACCGAACGGACGGTCCATGCGACCGCACCGCGGCTCTGCTCGGTTCCTAAGTCCCATCCGGCTCTCCTTATCTGTTTCAATTCGTTTCTCTTCTCTTCTCTCTGGTTAAACACGAAATGTTGTGTTGGTTGAGTCCAAGGGACACGTCCCTAGACTTTGGCCGGACATAATCAAACCGCTAGCCTAGACACGGGTCGGTTAGTGGGATGATCCAATCGCACCAAGACTGGGCGGTTAGGACGAACGGTTGGGAATGACCCAAAGGGCACGAGTTCTCAAGAGTCATGAGTGTCCAAGAGGCACGAATGGCCAAAGGGTAAATGTTCCAAACGGTGTCTTTCGGGACAGGTTAGGACCGATCCTTATGGATCAGCCTATGGCTTGTCTAGTTAAGACAAGGTCACGGTTTGTCTAAGCCAAGGTAGAGTCGCAAGGTCTGACCGGTTGCTAAGCCTTCCGGATTAGGCTTGAGGCTTACTCGGTCGATTGGATCCAGGCCTAAGGCCGGATCAGGTAAGGGAGTCCGTTGGGCCATTGAGCCGGACTCCATTGGCTGGTCGCACCTAGATTCTATCCGGTTAGACGGATTGGTCTTTGGGGATAATCCAGATCTGTTCGTGTGTTCTGTTTATCGATTCTGGACGATCTATCTGAGTCTAAGTCAAGGGGTGGTTGGTTGAATGACTTGGCCGAAGAAGCCAAGCATAAGACGAAGTCGCAGTCTGTCCCGACGGGTAAGACTAACGACCGAAAGAGGAAGTGGGACCAGGTTGACGGAGGCAAGGCCTCTAGTGGACGACCTGAATGTCCCAAGTATGGTAAGAACCATCCAGGTGAATGCTGGAAAGCCATGGGAGCTTGTGTGAGATGTGGCAGCTTGGATCATTCCATCCGAGATTGCACTCGACCAAGCCGGACTCAGGGCCAATCCAGTGGCAGCGACTCTCAGACTTGTTTCCATTGCGGCCAAAACGGACACTTCCAAAGTGAATGCCCTAAGCGGCAAGGAGGACAAAGGAAGGGTCGTGGAGACACGGGAAAGTCGACCCAGAGCAGGCCGACCACAACACCAAGGGTGTATGAGCTGTCCCGAGACGACGACGCTTCTGGATCGTTTGATTCGATCTTTGGTAATTTCTGAATTTATCTATTACATTCAATAGAATGCTTGGTCTGGAACCTAGAGTGGCTAGGGGATTCTGATGTGGGTCTCTTATAGGGACCATCATGACTGGTGGTGTTGAAACCCACGTACTTTTCGACACAGGGGCTACACATAGTTTTGTGAGCCCGGAACTGGTAGGAAAGGGTCTGTTCTGCCTCTGTTCTGGGGATAATTCGAGAATAGTGAGGGCGGCCGGTGGGCAAATCATGCACTCACTAGGGCTCATGACTAATATCCCGGTAATGATCCAGGAGAAAAATCTGCCTGTAGATCTGATTGTGTTGCGCCTACAGAATCACGATGTGATCCTAGGCATGGATTGGTTGGAAAGTATCGGGCCACTCTCTACTGCCACAGAGGATGTGTACGGTTGGAGACTGGACCTCACCCAATCCAGTACCAAAGTCTGAATATGAGTCCGGCTCTGGATAGAGTAGTAGTGTCAGCAATCCGAGCAGAACGGATGCTTAGACAGGGTTGTGAAGCATATTTGACCACAATTACCACTATGGAGCACGGCAGGTCTGATGATCAGAAATATCTATCTGAGGACCCGTTGGTGTCTGAGTTCCCAGATGTGTTCCGTTCGCTACAGGGTGTCCCCCCTGATAGGTCGGATCCATTTACGATTGAACTAGAACCAGGGACAGCTCCGCTGTCCAAGAGTCCGTATCGAATGGCTCCGGCCAAGATGGCCAAGCTAAAGAAGCAATTAGAAGAATTGCTAAACAAGGGGTTCATACGTCCAAGTAGCTCTCCTTGGGGTGGACCAGTCCTCTTTGTGAAAAAGAAGGATGGTAGCATGCGTCTGTGTATTGACTATCGAGGGTTGAACTGGGTTACTGTGAAGAACAAGTACCCGTTGCCCAGAATAGACGAGTTGTTGGATTAACTCAAAGGAGCCAAGTGGTTTTCTAAGATTGATTTGGCCTCAGGGTATCATCAGATCCCTATAGAGCCAAACGATATTAGAAAGACAGCATTCCGGACCAGGTACGGCCACTACGAGTTTGTGGTTATGCCATTCGGTCTGACCAATGCGCCTGCTGCATTGATGAAAATGATGAACAGTGTGTTCCGAGACTTCCTGGACGAATCAGTGATCATCTTCATTGATGATATCCTGATTTACTCCAAGGATGAGGAATCTCATCGGAAACACCTGAGAGCCGTTCTGGAACGATTACGGGAACGCAAGCTCTATGCAAAACTCAGTAAATGCAGTTTTTGGCAGAAGAGCATTGGGTTTCTTGGCCACATTGTGTCCGGTGAGGGCGTCTCGGTGGATCCAGAGAAGATCAGGGCAATCAAGGATTGGCCTCGACCACGCAGTGCCACGGAAGTCAGAAGCTTCCTAGGGCTGGCAGGTTAATATAGAAATTTTGTGAAAGGATTCGCAAGCTTGGCTCAGCCTATGACACGGTTGACCGGGAAGGACGTTAAGTTCACATGGTCTGAGGAGTGTGGGAAATGTTTTTCCGCGCTTAAGAAAAAGCTGACTAGCGCACCCATTTTGGTTCTTCCAGAGGCTGACCAACCCTATGAAGTTTATACGGACGCGTCCATAACAGGACTAGGTTGCGTATTAACCCAGCATGGGAAGGTCATCGCCAATCCGTCAAGGCAGTTGAGAAAACATGAGGGAAATTACCCCACCCATGACCTTGAAATGGCTGCAGTAGTGTTCGCCTTAAAGATTTGGCGATCATACTTGTATGGTGCCAAGGTTCAGATACTTACGGACCATAAGAGTCTTAAGTATATATTCACCCAGCCTGAGTTAAACTTAAGGCAGAGAAGGTGGATGGAGTTTGTAGCTGATTACGATCTGGATATCACCAATCATCCGGGAAAGGCTAATCTGGTCGCAGATGCCTTGAGCCGGAGAAGGGCCGACGTATCAGCCGAACGAGAAGCGGACGACCTGGACGGTACGGTTCGTGCCCTACGCTTGAACGCATCAACCAAAGAGTCTGAACCACTCGGATTAGAGGCGGTCAATCAGGCCGACCTGCTTACCCGAATTCGGTTGGCTCAAGGTCAGGACGAGAACCTGAACAAGGTTGCTCAGAATGATAGGACGGAGTACCAAACTGCAAAGGATGGTACCATCCTAGTAAACGGTCGGATCAGTGTTCCTAATGATAGAAGTCTAAAGGAAGAGATTATGAGGGAGGCTCATAAGTTCAGATTCTCGGTTCATCCTGGTGCGACCAAGATGTACCAGAACATTAAGAAGTTCTATCATTGGATCCGTATGAAGGCAGATGTCGCGGAGTGGGTGGCCAAGTGTTCCACTTGCCAACTCATCAAAGCAGAACATCAAGTGCCTAGTGGGTTATTGCAAAGGTTACCTATTCCGGAATGGAAATGGGATCACATCACAATGGACTTTGTGACTGGGTTCCCTACCACGAGGAGTAAGAAAGATGCGGTTTGGGTTGTGGTTGATCGCCTGACCAAATCAGCACACTTCCTGGCTATCAAAAAGTCAGATGAGGTAGATCAGATTGTACGTAAGTACATTGATGAGATCGTCCGACTACATGGTGTGCCGGCAAGCATAGTTTCAGATAGGGATTCAAGGTTCACATCTTACTTCTGGAGGGCTTTCCAATAGGCTTTAGGAACATGAGTGAACATGAGTACAGCCTATCACCCACAGACGGATGGACAGTCTGAACGAACGATCCAGACATTGGAAGATATGGTGCGAGCAAGTGTTCTAGACTGGGGTGATTCCTGGGAGAAACATCTACCTCTGGTAGAATTTGCTTACAACAATAGCTTCCATAGTAGTATTTGCATGTCGCCATACGAAGCTCTGTATGGGCATCAATGCAGGACACCCTTATGCTGGACCCAAGTTGGGGAACGCAGCATGATTGGTCTGGAGATTGTCGAAGAGACAACCTGTCATGTCCCCGATCCTAGATAGGATCGGCCGGACGGGCCATGGTGCGGGGAGACGCACCAGTCAGGTCATTAGACCTTAAGACAAGCGTATCATGGCCCTGAATGAAGGTTAAGGGCATCAGTCAGCTGAGACTTAACCAGGATACGATGGAAACAAGGGTAAAGGAGCTGGGTGAGTGTTTAGGCAGCTGGACGAGTGATGGTTTGAGTTCAATCAGCTCGGTTCAGCTGGTATTCAGTTCACCATGATCTGTTCAGCTCACAGGAGCTGGTGGACTAGCTCACTCAGCTGGGAACAGCTGGAGGTCAGCTCAATCCGGTGAACGGTGCGTTTTGGTTCGGATCAGTGTGGGCGAGTCCGGGACGGTTACTGGGCGAGCCGATGGTCCGGGTGCAGGACGGTTCGATCAAGTGGGTCTTAGGCTTGGGACAGGGAGTGGGCAAACTTTCAGAGTGTGAGCTGAGGCTCAGTGATCGATTTATCAAAGGAAGAAAAGGGGAGAAACCGCCACTGGACGGTTATGGGGCGGTTATGGGGCGGTTTTGGGAAGAAGGGATGGGATTTTTGGTAACTGTTCGCCCAGGCGGTTGGGGGCAGTTTAAATCGTCTTCTCCCTCTCATTTCTGCCATTCTGGTCGATTTTTACTCAACTTGACACAGAGAGAAACACAGAGAAAATTCAAGAGAGAAAGAGAGACACAAACCTTGGATTGGCCGATTTGATCCAAGAGATTGCTCTTGAGTGTTCCTGGTGTGTTTGGGCGTGTGATCAAGAGAATGGATTTGAGACAGAAAGACAAGGAGAAGGCAAAGGAGAAGGAGAAGGAAGTCGCTCCTGGAGACCGAACTCCTAAGGTGAGAGGTGTGGCCAAGAGTAACCGGACAAGGCCGCGGATGATGGCCGTGTGAGCCTGGCCGGTTTGGATCGATTGGCCACTCCTTACTCTGACTTCTTCTACTCTGTTTCTTCATATATGTTGTGCTATGGATTGATTTATGATGTTACAGGGAAGGATCCATTGATCTTAAGGCCTTGGCCTGATCAAATTCCCATGAAAGTCCCTTGTTCTTGTGTGGGCTGTTCATGGCCGAGATCACTATGATCTGAGCCGATTCTTTTGAATCTGATTATGGGAATATTTTTCTTCTGAATTATCATGAGTTTTCATGAATTTTATTTGGTATTTGGATCTCTTTTTAGAGGGGTCAGATTTGACATTTTTGATGATTGTTCTTGATTAGATTGGATCCGACCATGCAATGTGATTGATGCTTGTTTTGTAATCTAACCTTGCGATTGTGTGTTTGTTTGTGTTGGATCCAGGACCAGAAATGGACCGTGGTAAGGGAAAAGCACCATGTGGACCGCGGCCATGGGAAGATGTGTGGTGATTGGGTTGATTCTGAAAATTGTGTGATTATTGTAGCCTATTGTGCAACTTGTGAACTTATGCGATTCTAGTGTGTATTCTATTTATTAGGATGATGAATGATGTATGAACCTTGGTTAATATCTATGAAATATCTATTTGCATTAGTTGTTGCTTGATTGTTTAAGTGTGAACGTTGGAACCTCCAAAACTCTGAAAAAGACTTAGAATTATTTAACACTTGAACTTGAATATGAAACATGGAACTGGTTGTGTTGTTTAGTGAGGCCGCGGTCTGGTTGGATTGAGGAATCCAGGATCGGGTCTTACAAGTTGGTATCAGAGCATTCTTGATTCTAGGATTTGTTAGGTTATTGGTTCACCACACACTTGGCCGTTTGGACTCATGGTTAGATAGTTGGGTTCTAAGTAATCTTTTGGACTGCTTAACTTAGGAGTGATTGAGGTTTGTGTGTTTAGTTTTGGACTAACCTTTTGTTTGTGTTTATAACTCCTAAGGGTACAAGAAGGTACAAATCTCGGAAAGGAAAGGAGGCAACTGGAGCGTCTGGAGCAGTGGGGCAGGATGGTGCTGAACAGACCGGAGTGTTACCAGCTGGAACCATTCCAACCACAGTGCTACCCGCTCTGGTGGAGCAGGTGGACAATGCAACCGGACTTCCAGTGGGTCCAACTCTTCCTACTGAGGTTAATGAAACTAATGTGGACGAGCAGCAAGAGCAAGTCCATGGAGACGATACTGGGTCGTCCAACGTTGGTGCTGGGAGTGGCCAGAATGTTGATGCAAACAATGTTTGGGTCACTGGTGCCGAGGAGGTCATTGAGCCGACCATAAGGGGCTTGGTGGAGGCTATGCAGATCATGGGAGCTCAGATAGCCTCCTTGACACAGGCGTTCACACCATTGGTGAACTCGTCCGTGGGACAGGCTAATCCCCCGGTTCGGGTTGCTGCTGGAGTGGCTGATGTTGGTGCTGGCCGTGTGGCTGAGGTGATTGAGATAGACCCACCGGTCAGGCCAGTGCATGGTATGGACTACCTGAAGGTGCTGGAGCATATCTCCAAGTTGGGAACCAAACACTTTGCTGGAAGTGTTGATCCTATGGAGGCGGACGAGTGGAGAACCAGGTTGGTTCGAAACTTCAAGTCCACACGATGTCCTGAGGATTACCAGAAGGACATAGCAGTACACTTCCTGGAGGGAGATGCACATAATTGGTGGTTAGCTTTGGACAAGCGTACCAATGGTACCATTGAGCACTTTGCTGACTTTGAGGTTGAGTTCAACCATAAGTACTTTCCTGCTGAGGCGTGGGATCGTTTGGAGTCCAAGTTCCTGGACTTGACTCAGGGACGGAGGACTGTTCGTGAGTATGAAGAAGAGTTCAACCGACTCAGGAGGTATGTGGGAAGAGAACTGGAGGATGAGAAGGTTCAAGTCCGAAGGTTCATCCGAGGCCTAAGGGTGGAACTTCGAACCTACTGTTCTGTTTGTAAGTTCCACACGGTTTCTGAGTTGGTTGAGAGGATGGCCTTGCTGGAGACCAACCTCACCGAGGAGGGTAAGCAGAAGATGAAGAGTGTGGTGGTATCCTCGGGTCAGAGTGGTGACAAGAAGAGGAAGAGGGACTCGACCGAGGAGGGTAAAACCTCAAGTGGTAGGTCAGAGTGCCCTAAGTGTGGACGATACCACGGTGGAGAGTGCTGGAAGGCCATGGGTGCCTGTACTCGATGTGGTAAGATGGATCACTCAGCCAAGGATTGTCCAAGTCCGTTGGGTGAGTCCAGGACCTGTCACCACTGCGGCCAGAAGGGCCACTACCGCAGGGACTGCCCTAAGCTGCAAGGCAACCAAAGTAAGGGACGTGGGGAGGCTAGCAGGCCAGTCCAGGGACGAGGCCAGACCTCAACACCTCGTGTGTATGAGCTATCCAAGGAGGTGGTTGGGACTCAGCCTTTCCAAGCGATCACTGGTAACATTCTAGACTACTACTTTTACAATTCCAGTAGAATTGCATGGTATGGAATCTAGGATGGATAGATATACTTTGATGGGTCTTGTGTAGGGACCTTAAGTATTGGTGGTGTGGAAACACACACATTATTTGATACTGGAGCTACACATAGTTTTGTGAGTCCAAGTATGATAGGAAAAGGTTTGTTCCAGTATGGAGCATGGGATGGTCCTGAACGAGTGAGTGCGGCCGGAGGGCAAGTTATGAACTCACTCGGTCTGGTTAAGGACATCCCTGTGGTGATCTTGGATAGGCCGATGCCTATAGATCTGATTGTTGTCCCCCTCAAGCATCATGAAGTGATCTTGGGCATGGACTGGTTGGGAAAGTATCGGGCAACTCTAGATTGTCACCGGGGAAGGGTGCAACTTGAGAACGAGTTTGGACCCCCGATCAAGTACCAAGGAATCAAGCCAACCTCTTGTAGTTTGGTGGTTTCAGCAGTCCAAGTAGAACGGATGCTTGGAAATGGTTGTGAGGCCTTTTTGGCTACCATTTACACTGATGAGGTTGTAGGGGCCTGTGACCCAGAGGGTATACCGTTGGTTCGGGAATTTCAGGATGTGTTTGGGGCACTACAGGGCATTCCCCCTGATAGGGCTGACCCATTCATCATTGAATTGGAACCTGGAACGGCCCCATTATCAAAAAGTCCATATAGAATGGCACCAGCTGAGATGGCAGAGCTGAAGAAGCAACTTGAGGAGTTGCTTGAGAAGGGGTTCATACGCCCTAGTGTATCACCTTGGGGAGCACCAGTCCTATTTGTAAAGAAAAAGGATGGTAGCTTTAGGTTGTGCATTGATTATAGTGGTTTGAACAGGGTGACTGTGAAGAACAAGTACCCTTTACCCAGGATTGATGAGTTGTTAGATCAACTCCGTGGAGCCAAGTGGTTCTTCAAGATTGACCTGGCCTCTGGGTATCATCAGATTCCCATTGCACCAGATGATGTGAGAAAGACAGCGTTCCGGACTAGGTATGGCCACTATGAGTGTGTGGTTATGCCGTTCGGACTGACCAATGCACCTGCTGCATTCATGAAGATGATGAACGGCATCTTCAGGGAATACTTGGACGAGTTTGTGATCATCTTCATTGATGATATACTCGTGTATTCCAAGACAAAGGAGGACCATGAAAGACACCTTAGGGCGGTGTTGGGCCGCCTGAGAGAACAGAAGCTCTTTGCTAAGCTAAGCAAGTGTAGCTTCTGGCAGAAGAGCATTGGGTTCCTGGGACATGTGGTGTCTGATAAAGGAGTCTCAGTGGATCAAGATAAGATCAAATGTATTCAGGAATGGCCACAGCCAAAGAATGCTACGGAAGTTAGAAGCTTCTTGGGGTTGGCTGGTTATTACAGGAAATATGTCAAGGGGTTCTCGAGCATAGCTCAACCTATGACTAAGCTGACAGGCAAGGACGTGAGGTTCACATGGTCTGAGGAGTGTGAGGAAAGTTTTGCAGCACTCAAGAACATGTTGACTAATGCACCTGTCCTGGTGTTGCCTGAGGCTGATCAGCCTTATGTGGTGTATACGGATGCATCCATAACTGGTCTTGGTTGTGTTTTGACACAACATGGGAAGGTGATAGCCTATGCTTCCAGACAGCTAAGGAAGCATGAGGGTAACTATCCGACTCATGATTTGGAGATGGCTGCAGTAGTATTTGCATTAAAGATATGGAGATCATATCTTTATGGTGCCAAGGTGCAAATACTCACAGACCATAAGAGCTTGAAGTACATATTCACTCAGCCTGAGTTAAACTTAAGGCAGAGGCGATGGATGGAGTTTGTTGCAGATTATGATCTGGACATAGCTTATCATCCTGGAAAAGCTAACCTAGTGGCTGATGCTTTAAGCCGCAGAAGGGCTGAAGTGTCATCTGAGAGGGAGGCGGATGAACTGGAAGGGATGATCAGGTCCTTGAACCTCAACACCTTGGGTGGTTCAGATGAGCCATTGGGGTTGGAGGCAGTGAACCAGGCCGATCTCCTGACCAGGATCAGGCAAGCACAGGGCCTGGATGAAAACCTAAAGAAGGTAGCCGCCAATGACAAGACTGAGTACCAGACAACTGAGAATGGTACCATCTTGGTTAATGGGAGGGTCAGTGTTCCTAATGATAAGGAACTCAAAGAAGAGATTATGAGACAGGCTCATAAGTCTAAGTTTTCAGTTCATCCTGGACTGAACAAGATGTATAGGGATCTGAAAAGGTACTACCATTGGGTGAGGATGAAATCTGATGTTGCAGAGTGGGTGGCTAAGTGTCCCACTTGTCAACTGGTGAAGGCAGAACATCAGGTTCCCAGTGGTCTACTCCAGAACCTACCCATACCAGAATGGAAATGGGATCACATCACAATGGATTTTGTGACTGGGTTTCCCACAACCAGGAATAAGAAGATGCGGTATGGGTTGTGGTTGATCGGCTGACCAAGTCGGCTCATTTCCTGCCCATCAAGAAAGGGGATGGGGTCGACAGGATTGTGCAAGTGTACCTAGACGAGATAGTGAGGTTGCATGGTGTTCCAGCAAGCATTGTCTCGGACAGGGATCCAAGATTTACATCTTATTTCTGGCAGGCTTTCCAAAAGGCCTTGGGAACCAGAGTGAATATGAGCACATCTTATCATCCTCAAACGGATGGGCAGTCTGAAAGGACAATCCAAACCTTGGAGGATATGCTAAGGGCATGTGTGTTAGACTGGGGAGAGTCTTGGGAAAAACACTTACCCTTAGTGGAATTTGCTTATAACAACAGCTTCCATACAAGCATTGGTATGTCGCCATATGAGGCTTTGTATGGTAGGCCGTGCAGGACACCCCTATGCTGGACCCAAGTGGGGGAGCGTAGCATGTTGGGTCCTGAGATTGTAGAACAGACCACTGAGAGGATCAGGATGGTCAAAGAGAAGATGAAAGAGGCGCAGGACCGCCAAAAGAGCTATGCAGACAAGCGTAGGAAACATCTTGAGTTTGAGGTCAAGGACCTGGTGTATCTCAAGATGATTACCTTTAAGGGTAGGACCAGGGTTTCTGGACGAAAGAAACTGGATCCTAGGTACTTGGGTCCATTCAGAATCATAGAGAGAGTGGGTGCAGTGGCATACAAGTTGGACTTGCCATCAGCAATGGATGCATACCACAATGTGTTCCATGTATCCCAACTCCGGAAATGCTTGTCTGAACAAGACATTGTCTTGCCCGAGGTTCCTGCTGACCTTGGTAAGGACCTGACTTTGGAAACTTTGCCGGTTCGGATTGTGGATCGGTCAGAGAAAGCTATGAGAAAGAAGACAGTCCCCATGATCAAAGTGGTGTGGGATTACAATGGTAAAGACCTCATCACTTGGGAAACAGAAGCAAAAATGAAAGCTATGTATCCAGATTGGTAAGACAATTTCTTCCTGAGGAAACACTTAACATGGATTCGAGGACGAATCCCAAGTTAGTGGGGGAGACTTGTCATGTCCCCGATCCTAGATAGGATCGGCCGGACGGGCCATGGTGCGGGGAGACGCACCAGTCAGGTCATTAGACCTTAAGACAAGCGTATCATGGCCCTGAATGAAGGTTAAGGGCATCAGTCAGCTGAGACTTAACCAGGATACGATGGAAACAAGGGTAAAGGAGCTGGGTGAGTGTTTAGGCAGCTGGACGAGTGATGGTTTGAGTTCAATCAGCTCGGTTCAGCTGGTATTCAGTTCACCATGATCTGTTCAGCTCACAGGAGCTGGTGGACTAGCTCACTCAGCTGGGAACAGCTGGAGGTCAGCTCAATCCGGTGAACGGTGCGTTTTGGTTCGGATCAGTGTGGGCGAGTCCGGGACGGTTACTGGGCGAGCCGATGGTCCGGGTGCAGGACGGTTCGATCAAGTGGGTCTTAGGCTTGGGACAGGGAGTGGGCAAACTTCCAGAGTGTGAGCTGAGGCTCAGTGATCGATTTATCAAAGGAAGAAAAGGGGAGAAACCGCCACTGGGCGGTTATGGGGCGGTTATGGGGCGGTTTTGGGAAGAAGGGATGGGATTTTTGGTAACTGTTCGCCCAGGCGGTTGGGGACAGTTTAAATCGTCTTCTCCCTCTCATTTCTGCCATTCTGGTCGATTTTTACTCAACTTGACACAGAGAGAAACACAGAGAAAATTCAAGAGAGAAAGAGAGACACAAACCTTGGATTGGCCGATTTGATCCAAGAGATTGCTCTTGAGTGTTCCTGGTGTGTTTGGGCGTGTGATCAAGAGAATGGATTTGAGACAGAAAGACAAGGAGAAGGCAAAGGAGAAGGAGAAGGAAGTCGCTCCTGGAGACCGAACTCCTAAGGTGAGAGGTGTGGCCAAGAGTAACCGGACAAGGCCGCGGATGATGGCCGTGTGAGCCTGGCCGGTTTGGATCGATTGGCCACTCCTTACTCTGACTTCTTCTACTCTGTTTCTTCATATATGTTGTGCTATGGATTGATTTATGATGTTACAGGGAAGGATCCATTGATCTTAAGGCCTTGGCCTGATCAAATTCCCATGAAAGTCCCTTGTTCTTGTGTGGCTGTTCATGGCCGAGATCACTATGATCTGAGCCGATTCTTTTGAATCTGATTATGGGAATATTTTTCTTCTGAATTATCATGAGTTTTCATGAATTTTATTTGGTATTTGGATCTCTTTTTAGAGGGGTCAGATTTGACATTTTTGATGATTGTTCTTGATTAGATTGGATCCGACCATGCAATGTGATTGATGCTTGTTTTGTAATCTAACCTTGCGATTGTGTGTTGTTTGTGTTGGATCCAGGACCAGAAATGGACCGTGGTAAGGGAAAAGCACCATGAGGACCGCGGCCATGGGAAGATGTGTGGTGATTGGGTTGATTCAAATTGTGTGATTATTGTAGCCTATTGTGCAACTTGTGAACTTATGCGATTCTAGTGTGTTTCTATTTATTACGATGATGAATGATGTATGAACCTTGGTTAATATCTATGAATATCTATTTGCATTAGTTGTTGCTTGATTGTTTAAGTGTGAACGTTGGAACCTCCAAAACTCTGAAAAAGACTTAGAATTATTTAACACTTGAACTTGAATATGAAACATGGAACTGGTTGTGTTGTTTAGTGAGGCCGCGGTCTGGTTGGATTGAGGAATCCAGGATCGGGTCTTACACAACCGACAAGATCAAGTTCTTGAGGACAAGATGAGACAGGCACAAGACCGC
>NW_022610177.1:0-45882 GCF_000309985.2 Brassica rapa
ATGATGGATGCATCCTATCAGTTTTAGCAATGTGGGCATTTCCATACTCATTTCTAGCTTCTAACCGTTCTACTAGTTCTCTAATCAAGTGATCATCCTTATATGCAATCATAGAAGCTCCAAAGGAATAACCATAAGTGTTACCGTTTCCCTTTAGCATTTTGAAGAGAGCATCAAGGTCTGATCTCTTGATGTAGTCATCATTGCTGCGTGAGCTTGAGGCGCCCGTGTAAGCCACCAGTGACTTCCCATTCCCATCATTGTCTCCAAGCCCATCCACCTCACTCGTCTTGCTGGTGCCAGCTCCACTTGAACCTTCAGTCACATTTGCCCTTCCCTCACGCTCCTTCATGAACTTGGCCGGCTTGAGGTGTGGGTGTAGTATCCAGCATTGGCTCTTCTTATGACCATGCTTCTTGCAATGATCACAGTTGCCATTGAACTTCCTGTCCTCATACTTCCCGTGAGATGCCTTGTTTGCTTGTGGAGCTTCGGTTGAGTCCTCAAGAGCTGCTTGATTGGCAAGAGAGAGCTCCCCCTTTCCTCCAAACAACCCCATAGATCCCTGCTCCCTTTGGATTTGCGCACACACCTCCTCAAGGTCTGGAAGCTTGTCTGACCTTAACATGTGCTGGATGAGTTGAGTGTAGGCCGGGTTCAGCGTGAGAAGCAACCCAAAGACCTTGTCTTGCTCGCGCCTCTCATTCAACTGATCCGGATCAGTTGTGGTCGGCCTCAGCATCTCCAGCTCTGACCATAAGGACCTGAACCTCCCCAAGTGCTTAGTGAACTCCATATCCTCTTGCACTAGACGGTTGATCGCTTGCTTCACTTCAAACACACGGCTGAGGTTGGAAGTGTTTCCATACACCTTCTTCAGCGTGTCCCACAGCTCTTTGGCTGATTCACAGTAGCTGTAGGCATCCAAGATAGCTGGGTCCAAGGATGCGTGTAGAACCGTCATCACCAGCATGTCTTCTTGTTGCCATTTCTCCACAGCCGCTTCATTGGAGACCTCTTCTTGATCTCCTCCCTGAGTAATGAGTTTCGGAGCCTCCCCTGTTGTGATGTGCCCCCACAAACCCTTACTTCCCACCGCAGTCTTCACCATCCGAGACCACACAAGGTAGTTGCTACCTTTGAAAGTAACTGCTACCTTCATCCTCATGTTCATCCCATGTTCCATCTTTGCTCAGCTTGACTTGAAAACTTGAATCTTGAATCTCGTACACACCAACCTTGAGTCTAGAATCACGCAAACACACAGAATGTAACACAGCTTCAACTAGAACGTATCACAGCTTCACCACCTTCAAAGCTACTCGTGTGTAGCTTCAAAGCCGTTAGCTTGTAACTCTCTAAAGATCAAACCCCAGATTCAAAGGAACCTGGCTCTGATACCATATGAGATTAAGAGATCCTTAGAGTAATCAGAATATAAGAGAGTGTTTAAGTAGAGATTAGGAAGAGTTTATGAAAGATTAAGAGACTAGAGAGCCGTTTAGTGTCTAAGAGAGAATCATTGTGTCTTAAGAGATTTGAGAGACTCAGAACTGCCTAATGTTATTAATGAGTGAGGTTACATATTTATAAGAGAGCTACAAGGGTTTCCAAGACTCGAAATGGGCACTATTGAAGCATGTGGAGTCAAAGGTTGCTTTAGGGATGGACGGATAAGAGGACTCGCATGCTTCCTCTCTTTACAGCCTGTCACAGCCTGGCATGCTCTTCCCTTATCCTCTCAACGTTCTGATCCTTCTCCTCTTGAGTAACTCTTCCGCGTTTACCATTTCACTTGGGCAATGCATGGTAAGTTTTGGTCGAGGCTTGGATGGTACGGACTGTACGGCTTGTACGGCCTTGTACGGACGTCCGTACCATACTCTCTCTAAACTCCACTCTGCCTCATCTCTTCATCTCCTCAACTCCTCTTCTCTTCTCACTTATATGCTTAACTCAACTCAACAGTACTTAGAGAGTTAGCTTGCAAAGAATAGAACTTGATAATGCCTTGTGTCTATCTGTTGCATTGCTTGTGATATTGGAAATCAAACTTGATGATTTATTAATCAAGTTTTGACATCAATACTATTGAAAATGGTTAAATGCTTAATGTCAGTTCTAAATTAACTTGTCATGTTAAGATGATAGATTATATTATCCAATCTTACTGGCTTTCATGATTTAGAAACTGATTAAGATTAATGCATACTGCCTTGTTGCTGCCCTTGTTTATTGTTGCATTTAGATTAAAGTCTAAGTTGCATATTAAGGAATGGTTAAAATTGCCTAAATACTTTGACTTGAATCTGATAAGGTCTTGCTTAGTATTTAGAGAATGGTTGCTTGCATAGATAAGAACTTGACATTGTCTTGATTATATCTAATGTTATAAAGCTTGAGACATTGGTGATCAAACTTGATGAAGTCAAGGATTGATCCCAATGCAATTGTGTCTTATCTTGGCTAGAGTTTGAGTGATGTTTCAGGTTCACAAAAGGTGTTCCTAGTCATCACCAAATCCGAGTTTAAAGAGAAAGAATGGTGTCCATTGTGTGTGCAATGGAGAGTTACTACAAGAAGGGTGAAGCGCAGATGGTTGTAAAACCCACTTGAAGCTCACTGGTCTTCCTACTACCATTGCAAGTAAACTGAAGAAGAAGCCAACCGGGTCTAGGCAGTGGCATGCCTATTCAAGAGGGTGCTCAAACTAAGACAGAGCACTCTTGGCTGTGTGAAGAAGAAGGCTACTCTATCAAGGCGGCTTCTATTGTGAGGTGATTGAAGAAGTAGCTGAAGCATCCACAAGCATTCCATCATGGTGGCGAATTCAGAAGGGTGATTGTAATAAGAGAAGAAGAAGAAGTGGGGATTCAAGTGGCAAATTTAAGAACCACTCTTCATCAGCTTAACCAAGGGAGTAAACCTAGTCTCATCTATTTTAATATGTCTTGATAGGTCTATCTCTTGAGTATACTCTGTGCTTTCCCTAATTCCATTAAGAGTTTATAGTTTCTAGTAGAATGTCTAGGCTAATTGCACTGAAAATGTTTCTGCTGCATTGTCCTATTAATATTTAGTAATGTCTAGAGTTTTAGAATCTCATGTTCGGTTTATTGCATTCTCATGTGTGTTGCCATAACTTGAATCATCATGAATGTGTTGTAGAATTGAGTAGAATGTCTCTGCTGCTTGCATCATGATTGATAAATTGCTTTGCATACATAAGCATTGAAAGAATATGAGATTTGTTTAAGTCATTATGAGAATTATGAAGAAGGTGAAGAGAATTGAGAGAGAGAGAGAGAGAGAGAGAATCGCATAAGACTAAAGAGAATACATGTTGTGTCTGGTTACATCCTTGATTCATGTTGTGTCTGGTTACATCCTTAATATAGACTACAAGTTGATATACTAAGACAAACAAGAAACTATAAACAATGTAGACAAATAGGACAAGCTGAGCTCGGACAGGTGAGGTGATAGTGACCTCTCGCCAATCTCTCTCTTCCTTAACCTCACATGTGATCTTGCTTTGTTCCTTAGCTTCCAACGGTCACCTCCTTTATATTAAACAACTCCAGGGACTTAGGATGCTCTTACACGTGATCTCATGTCAATGCCTTACCATTACTTGCCTTGATATCCAAGCTAGGTTAAGGGAGAGATATCCGTACACCCTTGTACGGATGCGCCACTTAATTCCTCATCAAGCATGCTTCTCTTGATCTCTACTTCTTGTTTATACTCTGAATGTCTTCATGTCAACACTCCCCCTCAAGCTTGACAGTGGAGAGTGTCAAGCTTGGAAAGGCATGAAGTATTCCCTCATTAAAACCTTTACTTGGAAAAACCACTTGGGATAAAAACCAAGCAAAGGAAAAAGAGTAGAACACTCCATGGTGAGGGGATCATTGACATGGAATGTTTATGAGTCCAAGCCTTGGAAGGATGGACTCACAAACTTTGCTGCTGGCTGCCTTGGTGAAGATGTCAGCCAGCTGATCCTCACTTCTTGTGTAACATGGGAGGATCACTTGTTGCTCTACTGCTTGTCTCACCTTGTGACAGTCCACTTCTATATGCTTAGTCCTCTCATGGAACACAGAGTTTGATGCAATGTGTATTGCTGCCTGATTGTCACAATGCATAGTCATTGGCGTGGAGATCTCTATGCCCAAGTCCTTTAGCAGTCCCTTGATCCATATGAGTTCACTAGTAAGCTTCCTCATAGATCGGTACTCTGCCTCAGCACTTGAGCAAGAGACCACCTTCTGCTTCTTGCTCTTCCATGTGACTAGATTTCCTCCAATAAAGGTGCAATAGCCTGTGGTTGATCTCCTATCAACTCGATCTCCAGCCCAATCAGCATCACAATACCCAACAACTTCAGTACTCTTGTTGCAAGCCATCCACACTCCTTGACCTGGCGCCTCTCTTAAGTATCTCAAGATCCTTTCCACCATGTTCCAATGATGTACCTTAGGAGCTTGCATATGTTGGCTCACTTGGTTCACAGCAAAACACACATCCGGCCTTGTGATAGTAAGATAGATAAGCTTCCCAACCATTCTTCTATACCTCTTGACATCCTCAAAGGGAGTTGCATCAACCTCCCCCTCACGCATAACCTTGTAGCCTTCTTCTAGTGGTGTCTTGGCCACTCTTCCTCCAAGGTCTCCTGCCTCCTTTAGAATGTCCAAAGTATACTTTCTTTGGGACAGAAACAATCCTTCCTTAGTTCTGCACATCTCAATGCCGAGGAAGTACTTCAGCTCTCCTAGATCCTTGATGTCAAATGCAGTCTTGAGGAATGTCTTGGTTGAGTTGATTCCCTCCTTGTTACTACCAGTGTGAGAGTAAAGAGTGTATGATCAGCTTGAGACTTCACAAAGCCTCTTCCATTCAGTGTAGCACTTAGCTTGTGGTACCAGGCTCTTGGTGATTACTTTAAGCCATAGATAGCTTTTCTGAGTCTAAGAACATTCCCTGGTTTCACCATCTCTTCCATTCCGGGAGGTGGCCTCATGTATACTTCATCTTCTAGTTTACCTTGCAAGAAAGCATTCTTCACATCCATTTGCCAAAGATCCCACTCTAGGTTCACTGCTAGTGAGAGAACTATCCGGATTGTATGAAGCTTGGCCACTGGTGCAAAGGTGTCTAGATAGTCTTCTCCATACACTTGTGTGTATCCCCTTGCCACCAGCCTGGTCTTCTTTCTTTCTGGTTTCCCATTTGCAAGATACTTGATGGTGTGTATGAGTCTACTGGTCACGGCTTTCTTCCCTCTTGGAAGCTCTGTCTCATACCAGGTGTTGTTTCTTTCCATAGCTCCCATTTCATCATTCACTGATTCCCTCCATTCATCATTGTCCATAGCTTCTGCATATGTTCTTGGTATCCATTCCTGATCCAATGAACCCACAAAGGCTTGATGTTCTTCTGGATAGTAAGCAAGGGAGCACACGGCACTGGGTGGATGAGCTACTGCCTCTGCGTTGAAGTATACTCTAGTGTTGTTCCAGTTTGAAACCGGTTTCCTCTGTCTTGTGCTTCTCCTAAGCTGCTGCACCTCTTGTACATCTTCTTGTCCACTTGATTCGACTCCTCCAGAGTTCACATCAGTGGTTTGGTCAGCCTCTTGCTGCATCTGCTCATCCGGATCATGAACATTAGGATCATTGCTCTCAGCCTCATGATCATTGTTGTTCCCCCATTCAGGATCAGGATGAGGATGTGGGGTTGTGGTAGAATCTTGTGGAGCTCTCACTGTCTCCGGAACAGCTCCAGTCTCCTGAGTGCCAGCAGATGGAAACAAACTGATTCCCAAGTTCTGCATAAGCCGCCTTAGTGTGTCTGCTCTGTCCGAGGAAGGTTGAGAGAGATCTTTGAGCTCATCCCAACTTTTCTTCTCAAAGTATCCTCTGGATTCCACAAACTTCACATCTCTGGAGACTAAGACCTTCCTGGCCTCTGGAACATAGCATTTATACCCCTTTTGGGTAGTGGAATAGCCAAGAAAAACTGCCTTGGTGCTCCGTGGCTCAAGCTTGTTTCTCTGTCCATCTGGCTGCAAGACATAACACAAGCAACCAAATACACGTAAATGATCAATAGAGGGTTTTCTTTTGTTCAGTACCTCATATGGTGTGAGGTCACCAAGGATTCTGGTTGGAGTGCGGTTGATCAGATAACATGCTGTCATGACTGCATCACTCCAGAACCGCTTAGGAACATTGGTCTGAAACATCATGGATCTGGCCACGCCCATAAGGTGCCGGTTTTTCTCTCAGCCACTCCATTCTGTTGGGGTGTATATGGACAGCTCGTTTGATGAAGTATTCCATGCTTGGCTAGGTAATTTTTGAAACCATGACTTGTGTATTCCCCCCCATTGTCTGACCTGAACACTTTGATCTTAACATTGAATTGATTAGTTATGTAAGTTTGGAAGTTAATGAAAGCATCTAGCACTCTATCTTTAGTTGGAATCATAGTCAGCCAAGTATATTTTGATTTCTGATCTATAAATGTGACAAAATACTTATGATTCTCCCTAGATATGCATGGTGCAGTCCAAACATCAGAGTGTATAAGATCAAAGCAATTTTCATAGATTGTAGATGACTTAGGGAAAACGGTCTTGCAATGTTTACCAAGGATACAAGCTTCACAGCCATCATTTTTAAAAGAAATATCAGGTAACAACAAGTTCAGTGCACGGGAGTGAGGATGGCCTAGCCTAGCATGCCACAATACATCATGATCTAAGACAGGTATTGAACTAAAAGCTGAAGATAAATAAGAAGGAGTCTTGGCGTCTTCAAGAAGGTAGAGATCTCCCTTTGTCACACCTTTGCCAATCAACTTAAGAGTCTCAATATCCTGAAACACAACTTCATTAGGGCTAAATATGACATTACAATTTAGATCAGTGGTAGCCCTTTTTACAGAAAGAAGGTTAGAGGCAAAAGTAGGCATGTAGAAAGCTTTAGAGTCTTTATCAAACAGCTTAAGTGTTCCTACTCCCTTAATTGGAATTTTATCACCATTAGCTATCATCACATTTCCTATCACAGGTTCTATGTTACTAATCAAGTTAACATCACTTATCATATGGTGAGAGGCGCCTGAGTCTATAACTAAAGGCTTAACTCTCTCAGTTTGGTGAGCTACTTGATAAGAAGTAAAGAGACCTCTAGGCGTGTGATAAGTAGCATTAAGAGAAGTTCCAAGGGTGTTACCGGACTCCTTAAGAGCTTTGATGAGAGCCTCAATGTCAGACTTCTTGATGGTATCATCATGGCCCTGCTTCTTCTCCTCAACAGCTTGAGAGCGGTTGGATGTTTCTCCAATGTCACCCGAGTAGTTGGCCCTTCCTTCAGTTCTGAATTTGGCCGGTTTGAGATGTGGGTGAAGGATCCAGCACTTGTCCTTCCCATGACCCTTCTTCTTGCAGTGGTCACACACCCACACCTTCCTATCCTCAGGCTTATAGTATCCTTTGTTGGCTACTCCGGCAGGTTTGTTCTCGGCCCCTTCAGCTTGATTGGCCATCACCATCTCTCCCTTTCTCTTAAAGAGACCCACTGAGCCGTGCTCCTTTTGAATCTCCGCACACACTTCATCAAGGGAGGGAAGCTCCTTGTTCCTCAGTATGTGCCTGATTAGGTCATCATACCCTGGGTTAAGGGTAAGTAGTAAGGCAAAGACCTTATCCTGCTCTCTCCTCTCATGGAGAACATCTGGGTCGACAGTGGCTGGCCTGAGCATCTCTAACTCGGCCCATAGGGACCGGAACTTCCCAAAGTGAGCATCAAAGTCTGTGTCCTCTTGACTGAGAGAGTTGATGGCTCCTTTCACTTCATACACCTTGCTTATGTTGGATTTATTAGCATATACCTTCTTAAGAGTGTCCCACAACTCTTTGGAGGTCTCACAAAAAGCATAAGCCTCTTGGAGAGAAGGAGCGAGGCTATTCTGGATGATAGACAACACCATGAGGTCCTCCTGACCTTTCTTCTTCTCCCCAGCATCCGCAATCACCACCTCTTTGCCATCCTCTCCTAGGACAGTCTTCTTGGTGGGGCGGCCTTCTTCAACAATTTCCCAAAGACCTCTGCCTCCGAGAGCTGTTTTGGCAAGTCTTGCCCATGTCAGGTAGTTAGGACCCTTGAGTGTGACTGGTATCATCACCATCTTTGTGTTCTCAGAGGTATCCATCAAGAGAGAAAAGAAAAGAGAAGGTTTCGGATGGTTTTTGCTATTTTTTGGCAAATTCTGGAAACAAAGAATCAAGAACAAGATGAACTTTGCCAAAAATAGAATTTAGAACTCAGAGAATTTTCGGAAGAAAGAAAAAAAGGTTTAGGTCTCAAGAGTAAGGTTGCTCTGATACCATGAAAGAATATGAGATTTGTTTAAGTCATTATGAGAATTATGAAGAAGGTGAAGAGAATTGAGAGAGAGAGAGAGAGAATCGCATAAGACTAAAGAGAAGAGGAACTCATTTCCTTGATTCATGTTGTGTCTGGTTACATCCTTAATATAGACTACAAGTTGCTATACTAAGACAAACAAGAAACTATAAACAATGTAGACAAATAGGACAAGCTGAGCTCGGACAGGTGAGGTGATAGTGACCTCTCGCCAATCTCTCTCTTCCTTAACCTCACATGTGATCTTGCTTTGTTCCTTAGCTTCCAACGGTCACCTCCTTTATATTAAACAACTCCAGGGACTTAGGATGCTCTTACACGTGATCTCATGTCAATGCCTTACCATTACTTGCCTTGATATCCAAGCTAGGTTAAGGGAGAGATATCCGTACACCCTTGTACGGATGCGCCACTTAATTCCTCATCAAGCATGCTTCTCTTGATCTCTACTTCTTGTTTATACTCTGAATGTCTTCATGTCAACAAGCATGACTCATACTGTCTTAAATTCAATCCTATTGTTATCTGATGCTATTGCCTATGTTTAATCCATCAATGAAAGTCTTGCATCAATTAGAAATTGTCTAAGTTGCTTGCATCATTGGTTTTGATTGAAACTGTTGTGCATAGCTTTAATATTGCTCATGGATTGAACCTGTTGCATTCATATAGCTAATACTTTAAGATTGTGCATTCATGTAGTAATGCATTTAAAAATGAGCCTAAATTGCAAATGTACTGATGTAAGGTTTGCATTTAGAGAACTTAAGTATAGAACTTGCATTGTCATTGTTAGAAATTGAAATCTGCTTGTCTTGACTCAGTCCAGTTCTGATTGTTGCTATGCCATAGTTAAATCCATCAGTGATGTCTTATAAGCATTTAGAAGTATGTCTAAGCTACTTGAATCATTGGCTTTGATAAAACTAGTGAGCATAAGCATGAATTGAGTCACTCTTGTCGCCTTGATTGCATAAGTATCATCTCTAGACTTGTGTTCCATTTGGATTGAATCTGTTTCATTCATATAGTTAGTGTTTAACCTAATGCATTCATCTATTGTTGCATTTAAAAAAAAAATTGAATTGATTGTCTTGATTGTCTAGCTTGTTTCAAGTATCATATATTATTGTGGCATTGGTGATCAAACATGATGGATAATCTTGGTTTGATCCCAATGGGATGATCTGATCTTGCATTGAGTTGTGGTGGTGTTAGGTACACAAGGAATGTGATACATGTAACTCGCCAACAACCAAGAATGTAAAGACAAAGGTCTTGTGCCATTGCATATCATCACTAGGACATGTTAGTCCATAATCTACAGGAAGTGTAGTGTGATTGAGTATGCAATGAGAGATGGCCATTGTATAATACCATTGGACATATCTAGTCCCTAGTCTACAGGAAGTGTAGCATGGGTCATTATGCAATGAGAAGTGTGTCTTGTGAGACTCTATATGGTGATTCAAACACCCTAGTTCCTGGTTAAGGAAGAGAGTAAACTCACAAGAAGAAAGCTATCATAAAAGATGATAGTTATTAGACCATGGAGATGCATAGGATCATCACAAGCTTAGCTCCTTCTAGTCTCGGTTCTAAGCTTGTGGGGGAGTCTTAATGCATATGATCCATGGTCAGTAACAAGTCTTTGCAAAGGCTTCTACAAAGGTATCATCAACCGAGCCAAGTCAGTGGCGTGTCTAGGCAAGAGGCTGTTCAGAGCAGTCTTGGCAAGTGAGGAAGAAGGCTATCCATCAATGCGGCTTCAATGAGAGGTGATTGAGGAGAAGCTGATGAATCCATTCTGCCTTTCCAAGAAGTTGATGATGCCATGAAGATGGTGCATTGGCCGAGTTAGGAAACTCACAAAAACACAAGGGAAATTCCCTTAAGACTTTTAAAACTCTTTTCAATCCTTTTTCATTCATCTTATTCATTGCTTGTGTTTGAAAAGATACTGATAATGTTTATGATTGAATTGTGAGATTGTGTGCATCAATTGGGATGCAGGATATTCATTTTCTTGGTGTTGATAGGTACTGATGCACCTTTGGGATAATGTATCAGGTACCATTGCTTGATGCCTCATTAAACAGTTCCGGGTCATCTCTTAGCTTCTCTAAAGAGGCTGTGAAGTCAGTTGAGAGGGGGAGAATTCAAACCGTTTCCATGAAGAGGTGAAGCTGAAGTGTGAAGTGTAGGCAAAGCTGTGAAGAGTTGCTGCACCTATTAGGCCGTGATCCAGAGCTTCTTGTGTCCAACCACATTAGTTCTAAGGCACGAGAGCTCACTGGCCAATCCCTAGGCTTTGGAGAGCTCTACTCTTTTTCCCTTGCAAGGTTTTGTCCCAATGGGTTTTCCTTGTAAGGTTTTTAATGAGGGAGACTCTTCAGAGTTCCAAGCTTGGCTTAGGATCTCCTAAAGTCAAGCTTGAGGGGGAGTGTTGACTTGAAGAGTGAAATGGAGCCAAAAGAGAAGTATGGAGGAGTTTGGGTCTGGTGCAAAGTTAGGGCAACCCAAAACATGATCTGGTTCATCTATTGAAGAAGCTTGGTGAAGTTGTGCAAATATAGGGCGAGGTACGGACATCAGGTCCGTACCATCAACCGTACGGATGAGCAGGCCGTACCACTTTACTCGGATTGACCCGAAATGGAGATGTGCAAACTTAGGGAGCAAGGAGGAGTTATCTGAGCTTGTGACTGTTGGGAATGGATAAGAGAGGAGCTGGGCGTGACCTGTTGCTAGCTGGAAAGTAGCTGGTCAAAAAAAGGTAAAGCACCTTTTGACCATGGAACACACAAGGCTCCATCTTATCCATCCATTTCAAACATGGGCAATCTGAACCATCCAAGCTTCTCTTACCAGATTCCTTTAGCCAATCAGAGACCATTGCCAAGATTGTGAAGACCAGATCCAAGACTACATCCTAGCCATTCATTCTCAAGTCATTTTTAGCCATTAGATTAAGGGTTTATGATTGCAAACTTGTAAAGCCTATATAAAGGCTATGTGTGGACGTTTTTGTAACCCTTAAGTGAGTAAGGGGGTTTCCCCTCTCCTTCTCTAATCTGAAACACTAATCTTCAGTCTCTTATTCTCTCAGTCTCTCTAGTCTCTTAAGTCTCTTAATCTCTGTCCTTAAAGTCTCTCATACACTCATAAACACTCTCACCAATCTCTCTCTCTATATCACCTAGAACAAGCTCTAATCATTCTTCATTGAAGCTTATACACACACACATACTACCAGAGTAAAGATCTCTTTAAAAATCATAGAGAATCACCAGGAAGTTGAATAAATCTCATAGGAGTTGGGATGAAGAAGTTATCCCACATTCAAATCAGGTGATTCCGGTTTCCCAGTTTGGGAATAGCATAGCTTCTTTGTCGTTCCAGTCAAACCTGAATGAATCACTTTGTGAGAAGCTTTACTTTGGATACATAAAGTGCTGGAGAATCACCAGGAAGTTGAATAAATCTCATAGCAGTTTGGATGAAGAAGTTATCCCACTTTCAAATCAGGTGATTCCAGTTTCCCAGTTTGGGAATAGAACAGCTTCTTCGTCGTTCCAATCAAACCAGGATGAATCTATTTGTGAGAAGCTTGATTTAGATACATAAACTTGTGGAGAATCACCAGGAAGTTGAATAAATCTCATAGGAGTTGGCAAGAAGAAGTTATCCCACTTTCAAATCAGGTGATTCCAGTTTTCCAGTTTGGTAATAGCACAGCTTCTTCGTCGTTCCAATCAAACCAGGATGAATCTTTTTGTGAGAAGCTTGATTTAGATACATAAACTGGTTGAGAATCACCAGGAAGTTGAATAAATCTCATAGGAGTTGGCAAGAAGAAGTTATCCCACTTTCAAATCAGGTGATTCCAGTTTCCCAGTTTGGGAATAGCACAGCTTCTTCGTCGTTCCAATCAAACCTGGATGAATCTCTTTGTGAGAAGCTTGATTTGGATACATAAATGTTGAGTTGAGTTGATTATATGAGTATGGAGAGAAGAGGAGTTGAAGAGAAGAAGAGATGGAGAAGCTTAGGGAGTTTGGGAGTGAATGGTACGGACGTCCGTACAAGGCCGTACATGGCCGTACCGTCCGTACCAAAGGTCTCGACCAAAACTTACCCAACCTCGACCAAGTGAAACGGTAACAAGGAAATGTTACCTTGGGGACTTAAGGAGAAGGGATCAGACCGTTGAGTGGATAAGGGAAGAGCGTGCCAGGCTGGAACAGGCTGTAAAGAGGCAAAGCGTGTGAGCCTTATCATCCAATCATCCGGAAAGCAACCTTGACTCTATATGCTTCAATAGTGCCCATTTCACCTCTTGTAAACCCTTATGCTTTCCATATAAATATGTAACCTCACTCATTAATAAGATTATGCAGTTTGAGTCTCTCTAATCTCTTAGACACTATGGTTCTCTCTTAGACTCTAAACGGCTCTCTCTAGTCTCTTAATCTTTCACAAACTTCTCTTAATCACTTCTTAAACTCTCTCTTTATTCTGATTACTCTAAGGATCTCTTAATCTCATATGGTATCAGAGCCAGGTTCATTTGAATCTGGGGTTTGATCTTTAGAGAGTTACAAGCTAACGGCTTTGAAGCTACACGCGAGTAGTCTTGAAGGTGTTGAAGCTGTGATACGTTCTAGTTGAAGCTGTGCTACGTTCTGTGTGTTTGCGTGATTCTAGACTCAAGGTTGTGTGTACGAGATTCAAGATTCAAGTTTTCAAGTCAAGCAAAGATGGAACATGGGATGAACATGAGGATGAAGGTAGCGGTTACTTTCAAAGGTAGCAACTACCTTGTGTGGTCTCGGATGGTGAAGACTGCGGTGGGAAGTAAGGGTTTGTGGGGGCACATCACAACAGGGGAGGCTCCGAAACTCATTACTCAGGGAGGAGATCAAGAAGAGGTCTCCAATGAAGCGGCTGTGGAGAAATGGCAACAAGAAGACATGCTGGTGATGACGGTTCTACACGCATCCTTGGACCCAGCTATCTTGGATGCCTACAGCTACTGTGAATCAGCCAAGGAGCTGTGGGACACGCTGAAGAAGGTGTATGGGAACACTTCCAACCTCAGCCGTGTGTTTGAAGTGAAGCTAGCGATCAACCGTCTTGCACAAGAGGACATGGAGTTCACTAAGCACTTGGGGAGGTTCAGGTCCTTATGGTCAGAGCTGGAGATGCTGAGGCCGAGCACAACTGATCCAGATCAGTTGAATGAGAGGCGCGAGCAAGACAAGGTCTTTGGGTTGCTTCTCACACTGAACCCGGCCTACACTCAACTCATCCAGCACATGCTAAGGTCAGACAAGCTTCCGGACCTTGAGGAGGTGTGTGCGCAAATCCAAAGGGAGCAGGGATCTATGGGGTTGTTTGGAGGAAAGGGGGAGCTCTCTCTTGCCAATCAAGCAGCTCATGAGGACTCAACCGAGACTCCACAAGCAAACAAGGCATCTCACGGGAAGTACGAGGACAGGAAGTTCAATGGCAACTGTGATCATTGCAAGAAGCATGGTCATAAGAAGAGCCAATGCTGGATACTTACACCCACACCTCAAGCCGGCCAAGTTCATGAAGGAGCGTGAGGGAAGGGCAAATGTGACTGAAGGTTCAAGTGGAGCTGGCACCAGCAAGGCAGTGAAGTGGATGGGCTTGGAGGCAATGATGGGAATGGGAAGTCTCTGGTGGCTTACACAGGCGCCTCAAGCTCACGCAGCAATGATGACTACATCAAGAGATCAGACCTTGATGCTCTCTTCAAAATGCTAAAGGAAAACGGTAACACTTATGGTTATTCCTTTGGAGCTTCTATGATTGCATATAAGGATGATCACTTGATTAGAGAACTAGTAGAACGGTTAGAAGCTAGGAATGAGTATAGACATGCTCACATTGCTAGAACTGATAGGATGCATCCATTACTTAGTAATCTATGTCATAATGCTAAACGAGTAGGTAAACCATTGATTGTTGATTCTGGTGCATCACATCATATGATAAGTGATGAGAACTTGATTAAGGATATAGAACCTACGCATGGGCATGTGATGATAGCAAATGGGGATAAGATACCTATTAGAGGAATAGGAAAGCTTAAGTTGTTTAACAAAGAATCTAGAGCTTTTTACATGCCTGAATTCACATCAAACCTATTATCTGTGAAGAAATGTACTAATGATTTACAATGCAATGTTATCTTTAGTCCTAATGATGTGAAGTTTCAGGATATTGAGAGCAGCAGATTGATTGGGAAAGGGGTGACTAAGGGAGATCTCTATATGCTTGAAGAACTCACTTCTGTTCCTGATTATAGTTGTTCGTTTACTTCTGCTTCTTTGTTGAATAAAAATGCATTGTGGCATGCTAGAGTAGGACACCCTCATGTTAAAGCTTTGAACTTAATGGTACCAGGTGTTGTGTTTGAGAACAAAGATTGTGAAGCTTGTATTTTAGGCAAGCATTGTAGAACTGTGTTTCAAAAGTCTACTACCGTTTATGATAATTGCTTTGATCTAATTCATTCAGATGTGTGGACTGCTCCTTGCTTATCTAGAGATAGTTATAAGTATTTTGTCACATTCATTGATGAAAAATCCAAATACACCTGGTTAACCTTAATTCAGACCAAAGATAGGGTACTTGATGCATTTAGGAACTTTCAAACTTATGTAACTAACCATTATCATGCTAAGATTAAAATTTTGAGATCAGATAATGGAGGAGAGTACACAAGTCATGCATTCAAGCAACACTTATCACAACATGGGATCCTACATCAAACAAGCTGTCCGTATACTCCACAGCAAAATGGAGTGGCTGAGAGGAAGAATAGGCACCTCATGGAAGTGGCAAGGTCTCTTATGTTTCAGAGTAATGTTCCAAAGAGATTTTGGAGTGATGCGGTTGCCACTGCTTGTTACTTGATCAACAGAACTCCAACCAAGGTTCTGAATGAGAAGGCTCCATTTGAAGTTCTGAACAGGTACAAACCAGCACTTGATTACTTGCGAGTCTTTGGATGCCTATGCTTTGTGCTCAAACCAGGAGAGATGATCAACAAGCTAGAAGCAAGAAGTACTAAGGCTGTGTTCATAGGATACTCAGCTACACAGAAAGGATACAAATGCTATGATCCTATAGCAAGGAGAGTTCTTGTATCTAGAGATGTGAAGTTCTTGGAAGATAGAGGATACTATGAAGAAAAGAACCAAGAAGACCTGAAGGACTTAACATCAGACACGGCCACCACCTTGCGGATCATCCTTGAAGGTCTTGGAATCAGTACATCCCAGGATCCGAGGAATCATGCAACTACACCTCCTGAAGTTGGTTCACCATCCCACCTTGATCATGAGGGAGGAGAGGAGCATGAGGAGCCTATGCAAGAGGCTAATCAGGATGAAGGAGGAGTAGAGAATGAAGGAGAAGAGAGCATAGGCTCTGATGGTCATGGTCATGATCATGGTGTGAGACAAACACCTTCTCAAGATGAAGTGGTAGAAGAACAACAGGAAGAAGAACCGGTTGTGCAGCCACTAAGAAGGAGTACAAGGATAAGGAAGGATCCTTCTAGCTGGGTAAACACGAGAGTGTACTACAATGCCCAAGCTGTGGAGCATCCTTCTCAAGCCGTGTGCTCCTTTGCTCAATATCCAGAAGAACATTGTGCCTTCATGGTTAACTTGGATGAGAACTACATCCCAAGAAGCTATGAAGAAGCAATCATGGATAAAGAATGGAAGGAGTCAGTTGGAGCTGAGGCAGGAGCTATGATCAAGAATGATACATGGTATGAGAGTGAGTTACCAAAAGGAAAGAAGGCTGTGACCAGTAGATGGATATTCACAATCAAGTACAAAGCGGATGGAAAGATTGAGAGGAAGAAGTCAAGGCTAGTTGCAAGAGGTTTCACTCAAACTTATGGAGAAGATTACATAGAAACCTTTGCACCAGTAGCTAAACTACACACAATCCGGATTGTACTAAGCTTGGCTGTGAATCTTGGATGGGGGTTATGGCAAATGGATGTGAAGAATGCATTTCTACAAGGTGAACTTGAGGATGAAGTGTATATGCATCCACCTCCAGGCCTTGAACACTTAGTGAAGAGTGGGAATGTGTTAGACTGAAGAAAGCCATCTATGGGCTGAAGCAATCACCAAGAGCTTGGTACAACAAGTTGAGCACTACTCTGAATGGCCGAGGCTTCAAGAAGTCTGAACTAGATCACACTCTCTTCACTCTCACGACTCCCTCAGGTATGATTGCACTCCTTGTGTATGTTGATGATATCATTATCACAGGGAGTGATAAGGAAGGTATCATAGCAACCAAGGAGTTTCTTAAATCCATGTTTGAGATTAAAGACTTGGGAGAAATGAAATACTTCCTTGGAATTGAGATATGTAGATCCAAGGAAGGTTTGTTCATGTCCCAAAGGAAATATACACTTGATCTTTTGAAAGGTGCAGGTGCTTATGGAGGCAAGACAGCAAGGATGCCTATGGAGGATGGCTACAAAGTCCCACGAGAGGGGGAGATTGAAGACAGCAAACCTTATCAGGATCCTAAACTCTATAGAAAACTAGTTGGCAAATTGATTTATCTTACTATAACTAGACCTGACATTTGTTTTGCTGTGAATCAGGTGAGTCAACACATGCAAGTGCCTAAGGAGCATCACTGGCGCATGGTGGAGAGGATCTTGATGTATCTCAACGGCTCACCTGATCAAGGAGTATGGATGGGCTGCAATGGAAGCACTGAAGTGGTGGGATACTGTGATGCGGATTGGGCTGGTGATAGAGCAGACAGGAGATCAACCACAGGCTATTGCACATTCATTGGAGGCAACTTGGTGACTTGGAAGAGCAAGAAGCAGAAGGTAGTGTCATGTTCAAGTGCAGAAGCCGAGTATAGAGCCATGCTGAAGCTTACCAACGAGTTGGTATGGATCAAAGGCATCTTGAAGCACTTGGAGATTGATCAAGCAACTCCAATGACAATGCATTGTGACAATCAAGCTGCCATCCACATTGCATCCAACTCGGTGTTTCATGAGAGGACCAAGCACATTGAAGTTGATTGCCACAAGGTGAGACAGATGATTGTGCTAGGGGTGATCTTGCCATGCTATACAAGGAGTGAAGATCAGCTAGCGGATGTGTTCACCAAGGCTGCAAGGCAAAAGACTATGGAGTCCATTCACATCAGATTGGGACTCATAGATCTTGGGAAGAGAAGGAGCTAATCCCCTTAGCTGCAAGGTCTTTACTCTTTTTCCCTCATCAAAGTTTTATCCCATTGGGTTTTCTTTGGTGAGGTTTTTAATGAGGAAGATCTTGTAGCTTTCCAAGCTTAGGCTTTCACAAAGCTAAGCTTGAGGGGGAGTGTTGAGTTGAGTTGATTATATGAGTATGGAGAAAGAGGAGTTGAAGGAGAAGAAGAGATGGAGAAGCTTAGGGAGTTTGGGAGTGAATGGTACGGACGTCCGTACAAGGCCGTACATGGCCGTACCGTCCGTACCAAAGGTCTCGACCAAGTGAAACGGTAACAAGGAAATGTTACCTTGGGGACTTAAGGAGAAGGGATCAGACCGTTGAGTGGATAAGGGAAGAGCGTGCCAGGCTGGAACAGGCTGTAAAGAGGCAAAGCGTGTGAGCCTTATCATCCAATCATCCGGAAAGCAACCTTGACTCTACATGCTTCAATAGTGCCCATTTCGCCTCTTGTAAACCCTTATGCTTTCCATATAAATATGTAACCTCACTCATTAATAAGATTATGCAGTTTGAGTCTCTCTAATCTCTTAGACACTATGGTTCTCTCTTAGACTCTAAACGGCTCTCTCTAGTCTCTTAATCTTTCACAAACTTCTCTTAATCACTTCTTAAACTCTCTCTTTATTCTGATTACTCTAAGGATCTCTTAATCTCATAATAAAGTGGTGGAGAATCACCAGGAAGTTGAATAAATCTCATAGGAGTTGGCAAGAAGAAGTTATCCCCTTTCAATCAGGTGATTCCGTTTTCCCAGTTTGGGAATACAACAGCTTCTTCGTCGTTCCAATCAAACCAGGATGAAGCACTTGTGAGAAGCTTGATTTGGATACATAAAGTGGTGGAGAATCACCAGGTAGTTGAATAACTCATAGGAGTTGTGATGTAGAAGTTATCCCACTTTCAAATCAGGTGATTCCAGTTTCCCAGTTTGGGAATAGCACAGCTTCTTCGTCGTTCCAATCAAACCTGGATGAATCTCTTTGTGAGAAGCTTGATTTGGATACATAAAGTGGTGGAGAATCACCAGGAAGTTGAATAAATCTCATAGGAGTTGGCAAAAAGAAGTTATCCCACTTTCAAATCAGGTGATTCCAGTTTCCCAGTTTGGGAATAGCACAGCTTCTTCGTCTTTCCAATCAAACCAGGATGAATCACTTTGTGAGAAGCTTGATTTGGATACATATTGGTGGAGAATCACCAGGAAGTTGAATAAATCTCATAGGAGTTGGGATGAAGAAGTTATCCAACTTTCAAATCAGGTGATTCCAGTTTCCCAGTTTGGGAATAGCACAGCTTCTTCGTCGTTCCAATCAAACCAGGATGAATCACTTTGTGAGAAGCTTGATATGGATACATAAAGTGGTGGAGAATCACCAGGAAGTTGAATAAATCTCATAGGAGTTGGGATGAAGAAGTTATCCCACTTTCAAATCAGGTGATTCCGGTTTCCCAGTTTGGGAATAGCACAGCTTCTTTGTCGTTCCAGTCAAACCTGGATGAATCACTTTGTGAGAAGCTTTACTTTGGATACATAAAGTGCTGGAGAATCACCAGGAAGTTGAATAAATCTCATAGCAGTTTGGATAAGAAGTTATATCCCACTTTCCAATCAGGTGATTCCAGTTTCCCAGTTTGGGAATAGGACAGCTTGCTTCTAACCAGGTGAATCATCTCACTTTGTGAGAAGCTTGATTTGGATACATAAAGTGGTGGAGAATCACCAGGAAGTTGAATAAATCTCATAGGAGTTGGGATGAAGATGTTATCCCACTTTCAAATCATGTGATTCCAGTTTCCCAGTTTGGGAATAGCACAGCTTCTTCGTCGTTCCAATCAAACCAGGATGAATCACTTTGTGAGAAGCTTGATTTGGATACATAAAGTGGTGGAGAATCCAGGAAGTTGAATAAATCTCATAGGAGTTGGGATGAAGAAGTTATCCCACTTTCAAATCAGGTGATTCCAGTTTCCCAGTTTGGGAATAGCACAACTTCATCGTCGTTCCAGTCAAACCAGGATGAATCCTTTGTGAGAAGCTTGATTTGGATACATAAAGTGGTGGAGAATGACCAGGAAGTTGAATAAATCTCATAGGAGTTGGATGAAGAAGTTATCCCACTTTCAATCAGGTGATTCCAGTTTCCCAGTTTGGGAATAGCACAGCTTCTCATCGTCGTTCCAGTCAAACCAGGATGAATCACTTTGTGAGAAGCTTGATTGGATACATAAAGTGGTGGAGAATCACCAGGAAGTTGAATAAATCTCATAGGAGTTGGGATGAAGAAGTTATCCCACTTTCAAATCAGGTGATTCCAGTTTCCCAGTTTGGGAATAGCACAACTTCATCGTCGTTCCAGTCAAACCAGGATGAATCACTTTGTGAGAAGCTTGATTTGGATACATAAAGTGGTGGAGAATGACCAGGAAGTTGAATAAATCTCATAGGAGTTGGGATGAAGAAGTTATCCCACTTTCAAATCAGGTGATTCCAGTTTCCCAGTTTGGGAATAGCACAGCTTCATCGTCGTTCCCATCAAACCAGGATGAATCACTTGTGAGAAGCTTGATTTGGATACATAAAGTGTGTAGAATCACCAGGAAGTTGAATAAATCTCATAGAGTTGGATGAAGAAGTTATCCCACTTTCAAATCAGGTGATTCCAGTTTCCCAGTTGGGAATAGCACAGCTTCATCGTCGTTCAAATCAAACCAGGATGAATCACTTTGTGAGAAGCTTGATTTGGATACATAAAGTGGTGAGAATCACCAGGAAGTTGAATAAATCTCATAGGAGTTGGGATGAAGAAGTTATCCCACTTTCAAATCAGGTGATTCAGTTTCCCAGTTTGGGAATAGCACAGCTTCTTCGTCGTTCCAATCAAACCAGGATGAATCACTTGTGAGAAGCTTGATTTAATACATAAAGTGGTGTAGAATCACCAGGAAGTTGAATAAATCTCATAGGAGTTGGATGAAGAAGTTATCCCACTTTCAAATCAGGTGATTCCAGTTTCCAGTTTGGGAATAGCACAGCTTCATCGTCGTTCAAATCAAACCAGGATGAATCACTTTGTGAGAAGCTTGATTTGGATACATAAAGTGGTGGAGAATCACCAGGAAGTTGAATAAATCTCATAGGAGTTGGCATGAGATGTTATCCCACTTTCAAATCAGGTATGATTCCAGTTTCCCAGTTTGGGAATAGCACAGCTTCTTCGTCGTTCCAATCAAACCAGGATGAATCACTTTGTGAGAAGCTTGATTTGAATACATAAAGTGGTGTAGAATCACCAGGAAGTTGAATAAATCTCATAGGAGTTGGGATGAAGAAGTTATCCCACTTTCAAATCAGGTGATTCCAGTTTCCCAGTTTGGGATCTATGAGATTAAGAGATCCTTAGAGTAATCAGAATAAAGAGAGTGTTTAGGAAGTGATTAAGAGAAGTTTGTGAAAGATTAAGGAGACTAGATAGACCGTTTAGAGTCTAAGAGAGAACCATAGTGTCTAAGAGATTAGAGAGACTCAAACTGCATAATCTTATTAATGAGTGAGGTTACATATTTATATGGAAAGCATTAGGGTTTACAAGAGGCGAAATGGGCACTATTGAAGCATGTAGAGTCAAGGTTGCTTTCCGGATGATTGGATGGTAAGGCTCACACGCTTTGCCTCTTTACAGCCTGTTCCAGCCTGGCACGCTCTTCCCTTATCCACTCAACGGTCTGATCCCTTCTCCTTAAGTCCCCAAGGTAACATTCCCTTGTTACCGTTTCACTTGGTCGAGTTGGGTAAGTTTTGGTCGAGACCTTTGGTACGGACGGTACGGCCATGTACGGCCTTGTACGGACGTCCGTACCATTCACACCCAAACTCCCTAAGCTTCTCCATCTCTTCTCCTCTTCAACTCCTCTTCTCTCCATACCAATATAATCAACTCAACTCAACACTCCCCCTCAAGCTTAGCTTTGTGAAAGCCTAAGCTTGGAAAGCTACAAGATCTTCCTCATTAAAAACCTCACCAAAGAAAACCCAATGGGATAAAACTTTGATGAGGGAAAAAGAGTAAAGACCTTGCAGCTAAGGGGATTAGCTCCTTCTCTTCCCAAGATCAATGAGGCCCAACCTGATGTGAATGGACTCCATTGTCTTCTGTCTTGCAGCCTTGGTGAACACATCCGCTAACTGATCTTCACTCCTTGTGTAGCATGGCAAGATCACTCCTAGACAATCATCTGCCTCACCTTGTGACAATCAACTTCAATGTGCTTGGTCCTCTCATGGAACACCGAGTTGGATGCAATGTGGATGGCAGCTTGATTGTCACAATGCATGGTCATTGGAGTGCTTGATCAATCTCCAAGTGCTTCAAGATGCCTTTGATCCATACCAACTCGTTGGTGAGCTTCAGCATGGCTCTATACTCAGCTTCTGCACTTGAGCAAGACACCACCTTCTGCTTCTTGCTCTTCCAAGTCACCAAGTTGCCTCCAATGAATGTGCAATAGCCTGTGGTTGATCTCCTGTCTGCTCTATCACCAGCCCAATCCGCATCACAGTATCCCACCACTTCAGTGCTTCCATTGCAGCCCATCCATACTCCTTGATCAGGTGAGCCGTTGAGATACATCAAGATCCTCTCCACCATGCGCCAATGATGTTCCTTAGGCACTTGCATGTGTTGACTCACCTGATTCACAGCAAAACAAATGTCAGGTCTAGTTATAGTGATAAATCAATTTGCCAACTAGTTTTCTATAGAGTTTAGGATCCTGATAAGGTTTGCTGTCTTCAATCTCCCCCTCTCGTGGGACTTTGTAGCCATCCTCCATAGGCATCCTTGCTGTCTTGCCTCCATAAGCACCTGCACCTTTCAAAAGATCAAGTGTATACTTCCTTTGGGACATGAACAAACCTTCCTTGGATCTACATATCTCAATTCCAAGAAAGTATTTCATTTCTCCCAAGTCTTTAATCTCAAACATGGATTTAAGAAACTCCTTGGTTGCTATGATACCTTCCTTATCACTCCCTGTGATAATGATATCATCAACATACACAAGGAGTGCAATCATACCTGAGGGAGTCGTGAGTGTGAAGAGGGTGTGATCTAGTTCAGACTTCTTGAAGCCTCGGCCATTCAGAGTAGTGCTCAACTTGTTGTACCAAGCTCTTGGTGATTGCTTCAGCCCATAGATAGCTTTCTTCAGTCTCAACACATTCCACTCTTCACTAAGTGTTCAAGGCCTGGAGGTGGATGCATATACACTTCATCCTCAAGTTCACCTTGTAGAAACGCATTCTTCACATCCATTTGCCATAACCCCCATCCAAGATTCACAGCCAAGCTTAGTACAATCCGGATTGTGTGGAGTTTAGCTACTGGTGCAAAGGTTTCTATGTAATCTTCTCCATAAGTTTGAGTGAAACCTCTTGCAACTAGCCTTGACTTCTTCCTCTCAACCTTTCCATCCGCTTTGTACTTGATTGTGAATATCCATCTACTAGTCACAGCCTTCTTCCCTTTTGGTAACTCACTCTCATACCATGTATCATTCTTGATCATCGCTCCTGCCTCATCTCCAACTGATTCCTTCCATTCTTTATCTTTCATTGCTTCTTCATAGCTTCTTGGGATGTGATTCTCATCCAAGTTTACCATGAAAGCGCAATGTGCTTCTGGATATTGAGCAAAGGAGCACACGGCTTGAGAAGGATGCTCCACAGCTTGGGCATTGTAGTACACTCTCGTGTTTACCCAACTGGAAGGATCCTTCCTTATCCTTGTACTCCTTCTTAGTGGCTGCACAACCGGTTCTTCTTCCTGTTGTTCTTCTACCACTTCATCTTGAGAAGGTGTTTGTGTCACACCATGATCATGTCCATGACCATCCGAGCCTATGCTCTCTTCTCCTTCATTCTCTACTCCTCCTTCATCTTGGTTGGCCTCTTGCATAGGCTCCTCATGCTCCTCTCCTCCCTCATGATCAAGGTGGGATGGTGAACCAACTTCAGGAGGTGTAGTTGCGTGATTCCTCGGATCCTGGGATGTACTGATTCCAAGACCTTCAAGAATGATCCGCAAGGTGGTGGCCTTGTCTGATGTTAAGTCCTTCAGGTCTTCTTGATTCTTTTCTTCATAGTATCCTCTATCTTCCAAGAACTTCACATCTCTAGATACAAGAACTCTCCTTGCTATAGGATCATAGCATTTGTATCCTTTCTGTGTAGCTGAGTATCCTATGAACACAGCCTTAGTGCTTCTTGCTTCTAGCTTGTTGATCATCTCTCCTGGTTTGAGGACAAAGCATAGGCATCCAAAGACTCGCAAGTAATCAAGAGCTGGCTTGTACCTGTTCAGAACTTCAAATGGAGCCTTCTCATTCAGAACTTTGGTTGGAGTTCTGTTTATCAGGTAACAAGCAGTGGCAACCGCATCACTCCAAAATCTCTTTGGAACATTACTCTGAAACATAAGTGACCTTGCCACTTCCATGAGATGCCTATTCTTCCTCTCAGCCACTCCATTTTGCTGTGGAGTATAAGGACAGCTTGTTTGATGTAGGATCCCATGTTGTGATAGGTGTTGCTTGAATGCATGACTCGTGTACTCTCCTCCATTATCTGATCTCAAAATTTTAATCTTAGCATGATAATGGTTAGTTACATAAGTTTGAAAGTTCCTAAATGCATCAAGTACCCTATCTTTGGTCTGAATTAAGGTTAACCAGGTGTATTTGGATTTTTCATCAATGAATGTGACAAAATACTTATAACTATCTCTAGATAAGCAAGGGGCAGTCCACACATCTGAATGAATTAGATCAAAGCAATTATCATAAACGGTAGTAGACTTTTGAAACACAGTTCTACAATGCTTGCCTAAAATACAAGCTTCACAATCTTTGTTCTCAAACACAACACCTGGTACCATTAAGTTCAAAGCTTTAACATGAGGGTGTCCTACTCTAGCATGCCACAATGCATTTTTATTCAACAAAGAAGCAGAAGTAAACGAGCAACTATAATCAGGAACAGAAGTGAGTTCTTCAAGCATATAGAGATCTCCCTTAGTCACCCCTTTCCCAATCAATCTGCTGCTCTCAATATCCTGAAACTTCACATCATTAGGACTAAAGATAACATTGCATTGTAAATCATTAGTACATTTCTTCACTGATAATAGGTTTGATGTGAATTCAGGCATGTAAAAAGCTCTAGATTCTTTGTTAAACAGCTTAAGCTTTCCTATTCCTCTAATGGGTATCTTATCCCCATTTGCTATCATCACATGCCCATGTGTAGGTTCTATATCCTTAATCAAGTTCTCATCACTTATCATATGATGTGATGCACCAGAATCAACAATCAATGGTTTACCTACTCGTTTAGCATTATGACATAGATTACTAAGTGATGGATGCATCCTATCAGTTCTAGCAATGTGAGCATGTCTATACTCATTCCTAGCTTCTAACCGTTCTACTAGTTCTCTAATCAAGTGATCATCCTTATATGCAATCATAGAAGCTCCAAAGGAATAACCGTAAGTGTTACCGTTTTCCTTTAGCATTTTGAAGAGGGCATCAAGGTCTGATCTCTTGATGTAGTCATCATTGCTGCGGGAGCTTGAGGCGCCTGTGTAAGCCACCAGAGACTTCCCATTCCCATCATTGCCTCCAAGCCCATCCACTTCACTGATCTTGCTGGTGCCAGCTCCACTTGAACCTTCAGTCACATTTGCCCTTCCCTCACGCTCCTTCATGAACTTGGCCGGCTTGAGGTGTGGGTGTAGTATCCAGCATTGGCTCTTCTTATGACCATGCTTCTTGCAATGATCACAGTTGCCATTGAACTTCCTGTCCTCGTACTTCCCGTGAGATGCCTTGTTTGCTTGTGGAGCCTCGGTTGAGTCCTCATGAGCTGCTTGATTGGCAAGAGAGAGCTCCCCCTTTCCTCCAAACAACCCCATAGATCCCTGCTCCCTTTGGATTTGCGCACACACCTCCTCAAGGTCCGGAAGCTTGTCTGACCTTAACATGTGCTGGATGAGTTGGGTGTAGGCCGGGTTCAGTGTGAGAAGCAACCCAAAGACCTTGTCTTGCTCGCGCCTCTCATTCAACTGATCTGGATCAGTTGTGCTCGGCCTCAGCATCTCCAGTTCTGACCATAAGGACCTGAACCTCCCCAAGTGCTTAGTGAACTCCATGTCCTCTTGTGCAAGACGGTTGATCGCTAGCTTCACTTCAAACACACGGCTGAGGTTGGAAGTGTTCCCATACACCTTCTTCAGCGTGTCCCACAGCTCTTTGGCTGACTCACAGTAGCTGTAGGCATCCAAGATAGCTGGGTCCAAGGATGCGTGTAGAACCGTCATCACCAGCATGTCTTCTTGTTGCCATTTCTCCACAGCCGCTTCATTGGAGACCTCTTCTTGATCTCCTCCCTGAGTAATGAGTTTCGGAGCCTCCCCTGTTGTGATGTGCCCCCACAAACCCTTACTCCCACCGCAGTCTTCACCATCCGAGACCACACAAGGTAGTTGCTACCTTTGAAAGTAACCGCTACCTTCATCCTCATGTTCATCCCATGTTCCATCTTTGCTTGACTTGAAAACTTGAATCTCGAATCTTGTACACACCAACCTTGAGTCTAGAATCACGCAAACACACAGAACGTAGCACAGCTTCAACTAGAACGTATCACAGCTTCAAGACTACTCGCGTGTAGCTTCAACGCCGTTTGTAACTCTCTAAAGATCAAACCCCAGATTCAAATGAACCTGGCTCTGGTACCATATGAGATTAAGAGATCCTTAGAGTAATCAGAATAAAGAGAGTGTTTAAGAAGTGATTAAGAGAAGTTTGTGAAAGATTAAGTAACTAGGTAGAGTCGTTTAGAGTCTAAGAGAGAACCATAGTGTCTAAGAGATTAGAGAGACTCAAACTGCATAATCTTCATTAGGGTTGATGAGTTACAATATATAGAGTGAGCATACAAGGGTTTTCGAAATCAAGAGAAGACTAAAGCATGTGAGGTCAATCAGGAGAGGATAAGCTCATTTGGACTAGCCAATTAGCTTCTCCACATGCGCGGAGTATCTGGCATCTTGGACGAGATGCTCTTGCCTTTCCAGCTGTTCCAGCCTGTCAAGGCGCGCTCTACCTTATCCCTAAACGGTCTGATGCCTCAAGGTAAGTTCCTTCCCTTCACCTAAGTTACCGCACATAACTTCTTTACCCTTGTCAAGGTTTCACCCATCTTCATGTGTACGGACTGTACGGTCATGTACGGACTGTACGGTCTTGTACGGACTTTACCCAAACCTTCCCAAGCTTCAACTCATCTCCTTAGTCTCAACTCCTCACTTGCTTCACACTTATACTCAGCTCAACTCAACAGGTAGTTGCTACCTTTGAAAGTAACCGCTACCTTCATCCTCATGTTCATCCCGTGTTCCATCTTTGCTTGACTTGAAAACTTGAATCTTGAATCTCGTACACACCAACCTTGAGTCTAGAATCACGCAAACACACAGAACGTAGCACAGCTTCAACTAGAACGTATCACGGCTTCAAGACTACTCGCGTGTAGCTTCAACGCCGTTAGCTTGTAACTCTCTAAAGATCAAACCCCAGATTCAAATGAACCTGGCTCTGATACCAAATGAGATTAAGAGATCCTTAGAGTAATCAGAATAAAGAGAGTGTTTAAGGAGTGATTAAGAGAAGTTTGTGAAAGATTAAGTAACTAGAGTGAATCGTTTAGAGTCTAAGAGAGAACCATAGTCTAAGAGATTAGAGAGACTCAAACTGCATGATCTTATTAATGAGTGAGGTTACATATTTATATGGAAAGCATTAGGGTTTACAAGAGGCGAAATGGGCACTATTGAAGCATGTAGAGTCAAGGTTGCTTTCCGGATGATTGGATGGTAAGGCTCACACGCTTTGCCTCTTTACAGCCTGTTCCAGCCTGGCACGCTCTTCCCTTATCCACTCAACGGTCTGATCCCTTCTCCTTAAGTCCCCAAGGTAACATTCCCTTGTTACCGTTTCACTTGGTCGAGTTGGGTAAGTTTTGGTCGAGACCTTTGGTACGGACGGTACGGCCATGTACGGCCTTGTACGGACGTCCGTACCATTCACACCCAAACTCCCTAAGCTTCTCCATCTCTTCTCCTCTTCAACTCCTCTTCTCTCCATACCAATATAATCAACTCAACTCAACATTTGTGAGAAGCTTGATTTGGATACATAAAGTGGTGGAGAATCACCAGGAAGTTGAATAAATCTCATAGGAGTTGGCATGAAGATGTTATCCCACTTTCAAATCAGGTGATTCCAGTTTCCCAGTTTGGGAATAGCCCAGCTTCTTCGTCGTTCCAATCAAACCAGGATGAATCACTTTGTGAGAAGCTTGATTTGAATACATAAAGTGCTGTAGAATCACCAGGAAGTTGAATAAATCTCATAGGAGTTGGGATGAAGAAGTTATCCCACTTTCAAATCAGGTGATTCCAGTTTCCCAGTTTGGGAATAGCACAGCTTCTTCGTCGTTCCATTCAAACCAGGATGAATCACTTGTGAGAAGCTTGATTTGGATACATAAAGTGGTGGAGAATACCCAGGAAGTTGAATAAATCTAATAGGAGTTGGCAAGAAGAAGTTATCCCACTTTCAAATCAGGTGATTCCAGTTTCCCAGTTTGGGAATAGCACAGCTTCATCGTCGTTCAAATCAAACCAGGATGAATCACTTTGTGAGAAGCTTGATTTGGATACATAAAGTGGTGGAGAATCACCAGGAAGTTGAATAAATCTCATAGGAGTTGGCGAAAAGAAGTTATCCCACTTTCAAATCAGGTGATTCCAGTTTCCCAGTTTGGGAATAGCACAGCTTCATCGTCGTTCCCATCAAACCAGGATGATTCACTTTGGGAGAAGCTTGATTTGGATACATAAAGTTGTGGAGAATCACCAGGAAGTTGAATAAATCTCATAGGAGTTGGCGAAAAAAAGTTATCCCACTTTCAAATCCGGTGATTCCAGTTTCCCAGTTTGGGAATAGGACAGCTTCTTCGTCGTTCCAATCAAACCAGGATGAATCACTTTGTGAGAAGCTTGATTTGGATACATAAAGTGGTGGAGAATGTTGACATGAGAGAATAAAGAGTTGATATATTGAGAGAGGAAGAGAGTTGGAGTAGACAGTAACTTTGGAGTTTTACTGTGGTAACTTTAGTTTAACCACAGTAACAACTTGGGAAGTTATCTGATGGCATGAGAAGGTAACTTAGTGAAGGGAAGAGAGTAAACTCGACCAAAGAGGATAAGGAAGGATAAGGGAGCACTTTGACAGCCTGTATGATGCTGGAAAGGAGAGGATGCTTTTCTACTAGTGCAAGCATGTGAGAAAGCACAGCCAAGTGATTCAAAAGGAGTTCCAGCCTGTCCTTTGACTACACATGCTTATACATTTCGAAATTCCTTGTTGCTCTCTCTTTATATACTTGTAAACCCTCATCAGTATTAATTAATGGAGTTTTGAGTCTCTCTCTCTTAAGTCTCTCTCTTGTTCTTAATCTCCAATCTCTTTAAACTTAATCACTCTTTAAATCACCAAATCTAATATGGTATCAGAGCCAGGTTACTTTAAAAGGAGAGAGTGATTTCGTTTTTCTAAATGTTCTTGGGTGTTCTTGAGTGTTCTTGAGAGTTCTTGAGATTTTTCGAGAGCTAGATCCTTTAAAAGTGAAGTTTGTGTCTGTTGGTGTTTCTTTTGGAGAGTCAGCTTCAAGGGAGTCCCTTTAGGTGTTTGACAAGGTCAGAAGATGGGTCTAGCTTGTGGTTCAGCAAGGCGTGAAGAGAAGGAAGAGAGAGGGAATAAGTGGGGGTGGTTCTCACAAATGAAAACGACTCTGAAGAGGTGTGGAGGTTGGAGAAACCATGAGAAGGAAGAGTCTTTGAAGGGTAAAGCTGCTGAGAAAGATCAGACAGCAAGAGAAACAAGAGGAAATTGCTTTAGTCTTGAAGAAAGTACACTGCTTGAGAAGATTGAAGATGTTTATGAGAACAAGATCAGTCTTAGGAGAGTGTATGAAGTCAAGAAGGTGATTAGTGGAGGTAAACCAGGAAGAGAAGAGTTCAATAACCATGTGAGGAAGCTACAACATTTGTGGGTTGAACTACAAGGGTTGAGATCCCATGTGGATGGGGATACTACACAAGAGCAAGAGACGGTCTTGAAGCTCTTGGCGAGCATGGAGTCATCGTATGGGTGGAAGAGATTTGTGGGCTTATAAGAAGGGCGTATGAGATAATGAGAGATGATGAGAGGCTAACCATGAGTAGGAGTGAGAGCTCATGGAAGCCAACTGGGAGTAGGATTGAGAGCTTCCAGAAGCTAACCATGAGTAGGAGTGAGGGCTCATGGAGGCTAACCGGGAGTAGGAGTGAGGGCTTCCGGAAGAAGAGAAGGTGCAGAATGCTATCCAAAGCTTCTATCAACATAGGAAAGGGTAGAAAGAGAGTTGTGGGAGAGTGTTCTTACTCAGCCTACATGGGGGAATCAGTAGAAGACAGTGGGGTGTTAAGAGAGCAGGAGAAAGGGAGTGGAGCTGATGATCACATCACCAGGAAGGAATGGAGAGTGTTCATGGAACATGTACAAGCCTTAGCAGCAAGCAAGAAGCATGCTATACAATCCGGAGCTTCTAAACCCATGGTGATTGATTCTGGAGCAAGTCATCATATGATCAGTGATAGGAGGCTTATAAGTGAGATCAAGGCTGCAACAGGGAGTGTTAGGATAGCTAATGGTGCTATGATCCCAATAGAAGGAGTGGGAAAGCTCAAACTGTTTGAGAAGGACACGGCTGCCTTCTACATGCCTCAGTTCACTTCAAATCTATTATCTGTGAAGAAAGCTACCATTGATCTTGATTGTCAAGTAGTATTCAGACCTGATGAAGTTGAGTTTCAAGATTTGAAGACTGGGAGAGTCATTGGCAGAGGAGACAGCAAGAATCAGCTATACCACCTCGACTTGGCTAAGACCTCTAATCCCTTTGATTCTATTTGCTTGAGTAGTACTGCTGAGAAGATTGATAGTATTACTTGGCATGCTAGATTAGGACATCCTCATGCTCGTGCCATTGAATTGATAATCCCTAATATGTCATTCAATCACTTGGATTGTGAAGCATGCATATTAGGAAAGCATTGTAGGACTGTTTTCCCAACCTCTAAGACTACTTATGAGCATTGCTTTGATCTCGTTCACTCGGATGTGTGGACCGCTCCATGCATGTCTAGTGTTGAGATGAGAGAATAAAGAGTTGATATATTGAGAGAGGAAGAGAGTTGGAGCAGACAGTAACTTTGGAGAGTTACCACAGTAACTTTATTGTTACTGTGGTAACTAAGAAGTTACCATAGTAACCAGGGTAACTCGGATGGCAAGGAGAAGTTACCTTAGGTTGTCTACACTTGATCTGAGTATGGGAAGGGATAAGAGAGGAGAATTGGACAGGCTGTCACTGGCTGGAAAGGAGAAGAGTGCTTTAGCACTAGTAGAAGCATGTGAGCAATCTCAGCCATGGGATTAACAGCCTGGCCTTTGACTACACATGCTTATCTTATCCCCTTAGATTGATTTCGAAAATGCTTCTTCCTTTTGTATATATCTGATGTAAACTCTCTCATAATTAATTAATGGAGTTTTGAGTCTCTCTCTCTAGTCTCTCTCTTGTTCTTAATCTCCAATCTCTTTAATTCTCAGATTAAACTTAATCACTCTTTAAATCACAAAATCTAATATGGTATCAGAGCCAGGTTCCTTTAAAAGGAGAGAGTGATTTCGTTTTTCTAAATGTCCTTGAGTGTTCTTGAGTGTTCTTGAGAGTTCTTGAGAGTTTTTCAAGAGCTAGATCCTTTAAAAGTCAAGTTTGTGTCTGTTGGTGTTTCTTTTGGAGAGTCAGCCTCAAGGGAGTCCCTTTAGGTGTTTGACAAGGTCAGAAGAGGGGTCTAGTTTGTGGTTAAGCTTGGCGTGTGAGATTAGAAGCATTTGGGGGAAGATCTAGGCTAAAGGTTGTTGCTTTAGGCTAAAGGAAATGGAGCTGCTTCAATCTGGTACAACAAGGCGTGAAGAGAAGAAAGAGAGAGGGAATGAGTGGGGGTGGTTCTCACACATGAAAACAACTCTGAAAAGGTGTGGAGTTTGGAGAAACCATGAGAAGGAAGAGTCTTTGAAGGGTAAAGCTGCTGAGAAAGATCAGACAGCAAGAGAAACAAGTGGAGATTGCTCTAGTCTTGAAGAAAGTATACTGCTTGAGAAGATTGAAGATGTTTATGAGAACAAGATCAATCTTAGGAGAGTGTATGAAGTCAAGAAGGTGATCAGTGAAGCTAAGCAAGGAAGAGAAGAGTTCAATAACCATGTGAGGAAGCTACAACACTTGTGGGTTGAACTACAAGGGTTGAGATCCCATGTGGATGGGGATGCTACACCAGAGCAAGAGATGGTCTTGAAGCTCTTGGCGAGCATGGAGTCATCATATGGGTGGCTGGTGGAGATGGTTCTAAGAGGGGAACAGCTTCCGGAAATGGAAGAGATCTGTGTGCTTATAAGAAGGGCGTATGAGATAATGAGAGATGATGAGAGGCTAACCATGAGTAGGAGTGAGAGCTCATGGAAGCCAAATGGGAGTAGGAGTGAGAGCTTCCAGAAGCTAACCATGAGTAGGAGTGAGGGCTCATGGAGGCTAACCGGGAGTAGGAGTGAGGGCTTCCGGAAGAGGAGGAGGTGCAGAATGCTATCCAAAGCTTATATCAACATAGGAAAGGGTAGGAAGAGAGTTGTGGGAGAGTGTTCTTACTCAGCCTACATGGGGGAATCAGTAGAAGACAGTGGGGTGTTAAGAGAGCAGGAGAAAGGGAGTGGAGCTGATGATCGCATCACCAGGAAGGAATGGAGAGTGTTCATGGAACATGTACAAAGCCTTAGCAGCAAGCAAGAAGCATGCTATACAATCCGGAGCTTCTAAACCCATGGTGATTGATTCTGGAGCAAGTCATCATATGATCAGTGATAGGAGGCTTATAAGTGAGATCAAGGCTGCAACAGGGAGTGTTAGGATAGCTAATGGTGCTATGATCCCAATAGAAGGAGTGGGAAAGCTCAAACTGTTTGAGAAGGACACGGCTGCCTTCTACATGCCTCAGTTCACTTCAAATCTATTATCTGTGAAGAAAGCTACCATTGATCTTGATTGTCAAGTAGTATTCAGACCTGATGAAGTTGAGTTTCAAGATTTGAAGACTGGGAGAGTCATTGGCAGAGGAGACAGCAAGAATCAGCTATACCACCTCGACTTGGCTAAGACCTCTAATCCCTTTGATTCTATTTGCTTGAGTAGTACTGCTGAGAAGATTGATAGTATTACTTGGCATGCTAGATTAGGACATCCTCATGCTCGTGCCATTGAATTGATAATCCCTAATATGTCATTCAATCACTTGGATTGTGAAGCATGCATATTAGGAAAGCATTGTAGGACTGTTTTCCCAACCTCTAAGACTACTTATGAGCATTGCTTTGATCTCGTTCACTCGGATGTGTGGACCGCTCCATGCATGTCTAGTGTTGAGATGAGAGAATAAAGAGTTGATATATTGAGAGAGGAAGAGAGTTGGAGCAGACAGTAACTTTGGAGAGTTACCACAGTAACTTTATTGTTACTGTGGTAACTAAAGAAGTTACCATAGTAACCAGGGTAACTCGGATGGCAAGGAGAAGTTACCTTAGGTTGTCTACACTTGATCTGAGTATGGGAAGGGATAAGAGAGGAGAATTGGACAGGCTGTCACTGGCTGGAAAGGAGAAGAGTGCTTTAGCACTAGTAGAAGCATGTGAGCAATCTCAGCCATGGGATTAACAGCCTGGCCTTTGACTACACATGCTTATCTTATCCCCTTAGATTGATTTCGAAAATGCTTCTTCCTTTTGTATATATCTGATGTAAACTCTCTCATAATTAATTAATGGAGTTTTGAGTCTCTCTCTCTAGTCTCTCTCTTGTTCTTAATCTCCAATCTCTTTAATTCTCAGATTAAACTTAATCACTCTTTAAATCACAAAATCTAATATGGTATCAGAGCCAGGTTCCTTTAAAAGGAGAGAGTGATTTCGTTTTTCTAAATGTCCTTGAGTGTTCTTGAGTGTTCTTGAGAGTTCTTGAGAGTTTTTCAAGAGCTAGATCCTTTAAAAGTCAAGTTTGTGTCTGTTGGTGTTTCTTTTGGAGAGTCAGCCTCAAGGGAGTCCCTTTAGGTGTTTGACAAGGTCAGAAGAGGGGTCTAGTTTGTGGTTAAGCTTGGCGTGTGAGATTAGAAGCATTTGGGGGAAGATCTAGGCTAAAGGTTGTTGCTTTAGGCTAAAGGAAATGGAGCTGCTTCAATCTGGTACAACAAGGCGTGAAGAGAAGAAAGAGAGAGGGAATGAGTGGGGGTGGTTCTCACACATGAAAACAACTCTGAAAAGGTGTGGAGTTTGGAGAAACCATGAGAAGGAAGAGTCTTTGAAGGGTAAAGCTGCTGAGAAAGATCAGACAGCAAGAGAAACAAGTGGAGATTGCTCTAGTCTTGAAGAAAGTATACTGCTTGAGAAGATTGAAGATGTTTATGAGAACAAGATCAATCTTAGGAGAGTGTATGAAGTCAAGAAGGTGATCAGTGAAGCTAAGCAAGGAAGAGAAGAGTTCAATAACCATGTGAGGAAGCTACAACACTTGTGGGTTGAACTACAAGGGTTGAGATCCCATGTGGATGGGGATGCTACACCAGAGCAAGAGATGGTCTTGAAGCTCTTGGCGAGCATGGAGTCATCATATGGGTGGCTGGTGGAGATGGTTCTAAGAGGGGAACAGCTTCCGGAAATGGAAGAGATCTGTGTGCTTATAAGAAGGGCGTATGAGATAATGAGAGATGATGAGAGGCTAACCATGAGTAGGAGTGAGAGCTCATGGAAGCCAAATGGGAGTAGGAGTGAGAGCTTCCAGAAGCTAACCATGAGTAGGAGTGAGGGCTCATGGAGGCTAACCGGGAGTAGGAGTGAGGGCTTCCGGAAGAGGAGGAGGTGCAGAATGCTATCCAAAGCTTATATCAACATAGGAAAGGGTAGGAAGAGAGTTGTGGGAGAGTGTTCTTACTCAGCCTACATGGGGGAATCAGTAGAAGACAGTGGGGTGTTAAGAGAGCAGGAGAAAGGGAGTGGAGCTGATGATCGCATCACCAGGAAGGAATGGAGAGTGTTCATGGAACATGTACAAGCCTTAGCAGCAAGCAAGAAGCATGCTATACAATCCGGAGCTTCTAAACCCATGGTGATTGATTCTGGAGCAAGTCATCATATGATCAGTGATAGGAGGCTTATAAGTGAGATCAAGGCTGCAACAGGGAGTGTTAGGATAGCTAATGGTGCTATGATCCCAATAGAAGGAGTGGGAAAGCTCAAACTGTTTGAGAAGGACACGGCTGCCTTCTACATGCCTCAGTTCACTTCAAATCTATTATCTGTGAAGAAAGCTACCATTGATCTTGATTGTCAAGTAGTATTCAGACCTGATGAAGTTGAGTTTCAAGATTTGAAGACTGGGAGAGTCATTGGCAGAGGAGACAGCAAGAATCAGCTATACCACCTCGACTTGGCTAAGACCTCTAATCCCTTTGATTCTATTTGCTTGAGTAGTACTGCTGAGAAGATTGATAGTATTACTTGGCATGCTAGATTAGGACATCCTCATGCTCGTGCCATTGAATTGATAATCCCTAATATGTCATTCAATCACTTGGATTGTGAAGCATGCATATTAGGAAAGCATTGTAGGACTGTTTTCCCAACATCTAAGACTACTTATGAGCATTGCTTTGATCTAGTTCACTCGGATGTGTGGACCGCTCCATGCATGTCTAGAGACAGCCATAAATACTTTGTAACATTCATTGATGAGAAGTCTAAGTATACATGGCTCACATTGCTTCCATCTAAAGATAAGGTGCTAGAAGCGTTTATGAACTTCCAAGCATATGTATCTAATCAATACAATGCTACTGTGAAGGTACTGAGATCAGACAATGGAGGTGAATACATCAGCAATGCCTTCAAGAGTCATCTAGCCAAGCATGGGATTGTGCATCAGACCAGTTGTCCCTACACACCACAGCAGAATGGTGTAGCTGAGAGGAAGAATAGGCACTTGATGGAGGTTGCTAGGTCGATGATGTTTCATGCAAATGTCCCAAAACGTTTTTGGGGAGATGCTGTACAGACTGCTTGCTATCTCATCAACCGGGTCCCAACCAAGATACTGAAGAATCTGTCTCCATTTGAGGTGCTGAATAAGAGCAAGCCTTTTATTGATCACCTACGGGTATTTGGGTGTGTATGCTATGTCATGAGTCCAGGAGAACAGAGAAACAAGCTGGAGGCAAAGAGCACTAAGGGTATGTTCATTGGATACTCTATCACTCAGAAGGGATACAAGTGCTATGATCCTGAAGCAAGGAGAGTGATGGTATCTAGAGAAGTGAAGTTTATTGAATCAAAAGGGTATTATGAAGAAAAGGAGTGGGAAAATCTGAAGGATTTGTCTCAAGCTCCATCTGATAGAGCAACAACACTGAGGGTGCTGTTGGAGAAGCTAGGGATAGGGTTATCCCAGGATCAGGAATCTGGAAGAAGAGAGTCTTCCAATCCGACTAGTGAAGCTGAAAGAACAACTCCTCTTGATCATGAGAGGGGGAATGGAACTGAATCTCATGAGCAAGTGCAAAATCAAGATTCAGGCCAGCATAATCAAGAGGTGACACAAGAAGTAGAGAGTGGTGCTCAGTCTAGTTGATGTGATCATGGACCAACTAGCTAATGGAGATGATGAGGATCTGGATAAGCCGACTGATGGAGATGTTCTAGTCTTGCCACAAGGACCTATGACTCGATCAAGATCAAGGAAGCTCACGCAAATTATTGGAGGATTGGTTAAGATGTCATGGAAGCAAGAGGAATGTCTTGGTAGAAGCTTGATCAACCAAGACACACTTATCACCATTCAAGCTACTTCACCATCAAGCTGATCATCAACTAGGCAAGCAATCTATGTGTGCTCTTTTTCCCTATCTTTGGTTTTGTCCCAATGGGTTTTCCAAAGATAGGTTTTTAACGAAAAAAATAGATTTGCTTCTCAAAACCCTTAGTTGATGATCTCGATCCAACCTTATCCCGGATCAACCTTATGTTATATTATGTCTTTCATTTCATGTTTTCAAACTTGTCTTTCGTTTCTATTTCCAAGAGAGCGTGTGCTTTTACTCTCTTGATAGTTTTCGAGAAGCTTGGAGTCTGTTCCAACTTCTCTTATAAAGTGTGCTTTGAACCCCTTTATCAATAATCAATTATCTTTTATCAAAACCTTTCTTTGTTCTCTCTACTGCTTGTCCGCGAGTTGTTGAGTGTTCTTGTTGGTGTGTAGTATCCAGCAACCCAAGAGTGTCTATCTCGGTGTGTCATATCCGATCTAGTCGCTTAGGAGTATCAAGGAGCCTTTCCGCAGCCTCTTGTGTCACCAATCGATCCACAACCTTATAGAGCTTGAGTCTTTGATTCGTTCTAGTAAGGATCTATCCCATACTATCCAGAGAAGCAATCTAGGGACGTATTATGTGGTATCAGAGCATCTCTGGTTAGGGAAGTACTCGTTTCTCTTTTGTTTCGATTTAACCTGTTCATCTTCTTGATCAGTTTTTAGATCGATCCGTTTTGTTTCAACTGATCTGTTCTTTGTTTCACAATATCCATTGATTGATCTGTGATCCGTGGTCGTTTGAGTGTGTGATCTAATCATTTTGTGTCGATCTAATTGTTAAGAGTTTGAAATTGATAGATCTAGGTTTCGCTCTTTTAGATCCGATTGTTATCGATTCATATTCTAGATTTGATCTTTTGTTTGAATCTAATTGATCGTGTGATCTGTTTTAAATCACCTATAACAACTAGATCTACTTGTGTGTCGTCGAAATCTGATTAACAAACCTACCCTGATCGCGTTTCTATTGTGATTTTCAAGTTGTCGATTTGAATCCTCCTTTGCTTGATAATCAAGTTTTCTTTTACCGCCAGTTATTTTCAGTTTGAAATCTCTTGATCATCTACTGATTACGATCAGTTTATTGGAACTATTTACTGGTTGAGTGTTGTTATTGATTCTAGGTACCAATGGGGAAAGAATCAGAAGAAGAAGCCGAGCTAGTAAGGAAGAACAAGATGCTGAGAGATCAAATGACCGAGCAAATGAATCAGACCATGATCTCTACTATGTCTGATATGCTTAAGGCTAGCATGAAGGAATTACGTGAGGAGATGAGACAAGAGTTGAGGCAAGCTACTGGCCAGGGACATAGCAATGAGTCTAGAAGGAACCGGCCTACTCCAGTACGGCAAGAGCATGCGGGTTCACAAGAGACCGACAACTACTACTCGCGCAATAGAACTGAGCACAACCCAACTGAGCGCAGTAGTTCATCTTCTGAACAGAGCAGAGGAAGATCAAGGCGTGAACATGATGGAAGGGGGTCACGCAAAGACAAGCTTTCAGGACTTAAGCTTAAGATTCCACCCTTCCATGGCAAGGTGGATCCAGATGCCTACTTGGAATGGGAAAAGAAGATCGAGCTTGTCTTCAATTGCCAACACTACTCCAATGCCCAAAGGATCAAGATTGCAGCAACCGAATTCTATGATTATGCGTTGAGTTGGTGGGATCAACTTGTAACTACTAGACGGCTTAACCAAGAGAATCCGGTTGATTCATGGCACGAGATGAAGTCACTCATGCGCAAACGGTTTGTTCCAAGTCACTATCACCGCGACCTACATCAAAAGCTGAGAAGACTTACCCAAGGAACACGAACTGTTGAAGAATACTATCAAGACATGGAGTTGCTGATGTTGAGAGCTAGTATCTTGGAAGATAGAGAAGCCACTATGGCAAGGTTTCTTGGAGGGCTTAACCGTGAGATACAAGACAATGTGGAGATGCAACACTATGTGGAAATAGAAGAGATGTTGCACAAAGCTATTCTAGTGGAGCAGCAGCTCAAGAGGAAGGGTAACTCACGCAGCTATGGATCGTCTAAGTTCCACCACTCTAAAGAAGAGAAAACATCCTATCTGAAGGATAGCAAGCCTCAGCAGAAAGAAGAGACTAAGCCGAGCAGCATATACAGCAAAGACAAAGGCAAAGCTGAAATTACTAGTTCAAGAACTAGAGATCTTAAGTGCTTCAAATGTCAAGGGCGTGGGCATTATGCTAATGAGTGCACCAACAAAAAGATTATGATTCTTCTTGAGAATGGAGAGTATGAATCAGAGGAAGAGAAGTTTGGTTCTGATCATGAGGAGTCTGAAGAAGAAAGTGAAGTAGAACCCGTGAAAGGAAGATTGTTGGTGACAAGAAGGCTCTTGAACGTGCAAGCCAAGAATGGAGAGCTTGAGCAGCGAGAGAATCTATTCTACACAAGGTGTATGGTTCAGGGAAAGGTGTGCAGTCTCATTATTGATGGAGGAAGTTGTGTTAATGTAGCTAGTGAGACTATGGTGAAGAAATTGGGTTTGAAGATTCAGAAACACCCAAGACCCTACAGATTGCAGTGGCTCAATGAAGAGGGCGAAATGAAAGTTTCTACTCAAGTACTGGTTCCTATAGCCATTGGTAGATATGAAGATGAAGTCTTGTGTGATGTGTTGCCAATGGAAGCCAGTCATATACTCCTTGGAAGACCCTGGCAGTATGATAGACGTGTGAATCATGATGGCTTCACCAACAAACATTCTTTTGAATTCAACGGAAAGAAGACTGTGCTGGTGCCTTTATCTCCTAAAGAGGTTCATGAAGATCAAATCCAACTTCAGAAAAAGAAAGCGAAAGAGATTGATCTCAAACCTGATCATGACAAGCATCACAGCCTCTATGCCAAACAGGGAGATATCAAAAGAATTCTCTACTCACAAAATTCTATTATCTTGCTTAGGTTTAAAGGGACTCTTCTAACAGTTACTGATCACACACCGGATCATCCGAGTGAACTAGTTTCTCTTTTACAGGAGTATGCAGATGTGTTTCCAGAAGATAGCCCCATTGGATTGCCTCCAGTGCGTGGGATTGAGCACCAAATAGACTTTGTACCTGGTTCTACACTGCCCAACCGTCCAGCATACAGGACCAATCCAGTTGAAACCAAAGAACTGCAGAAACAAGTAGAGGAGCTGATGGAGAAGGGTCATATCCGAGAAAGTTTGAGTCCTTGTGCAGTTCCAGTGCTCCTTGTGCCAAAGAAAGATGGGAGCTGGCGCATGTGTGTTGATTGTAGAGCAATCAACAACATAACAGTGAAGTATCGCCACCCTATTCCTAGATTAGATGATATGCTTGATGAATTGCATGGTTCTTGCATCTTTTCTAAGATAGACTTGAAAAGTGGATATCATCAGATTAGGATGAAAGAAGGAGATGAGTGGAAAACTGCATTTAAAACTAAACATGGCTTGTATGAATGGTTAGTTATGCCATTTGGATTAACCAATGCACCTAGTACATTCATGAGATTGATGAATCATATTCTTAGATCTTTCATAGGCATCTTTGTTGTTGTGTACTTTGATGATATCTTAGTTTACAGCAAATGCTTAGAGATCATATAGAACATCTTAGGGCTGTTTTGGATGTTTTGAGAAAGGAAAAGCTATATGCCAATCTAAAGAAGTGCACTTTTTGCACAGATAACTTGGTCTTTCTAGGTTTTGTTGTAAGTGCAGATGGTGTAAAAGTGGATCAGGAAAAGATCAAAGCAATACAAGAGTGGCCGAGTCCAACTACAGTGGGAGAAGTAAGGAGTTTTCATGGACTGGCAGGTTTCTATAGGCGCTTTGTGAAGGATTTCAGCACTCTAGCAGCTCCCCTAACTGAGATAATCAAGAAGGATGTAGGATTCAAGTGGGGAGAAGCTCAGGAAGCCGCATTCCATCCTTAAAGAGAAGCTTACTCAATCTCCTCTTCTCATACTTCCTGATTTTTCTAAAACATTTGAAATAGAATGTGATGCCTCAGGAATTGGAATTGGTGCTGTGTTGATGCAGGATAAAAGACCTATTGCTTACTTCAGTGAGAAACTCAGTGGAGCTACTCTCAACTATGCCACTTATGACAAAGAACTCTACGCCTTGGTGAGAGCTCTACAGACTTGGCAGCACTATCTCTGGCCAAAGGAGTTTGTCATTCACACCGACCATGAGTCTCTCAAGTATCTTAAAGGACAAAGTAAGCTCAGCAAGAGACATGCTAGATGGGTAGAATTCATTGAAACCTTCCCGTATGTGATCAAATACAAACAAGGTAAGGAGAATATAGTTGCTGATGCACTATCCCGAAGGTATGTCCTCTTAACTACTCTTGATGCTAAGTTGCTAGGCTTTGAGCAGATTAAAGAAATGTATGAATCTGATCCTGACTTTCAAGAAGCTTATAAATCATGTGCTAAGTATGCTTCAGGACATTATTTTAGGCATGATGGATTCTTATTCTATGACAATCGTTTATGTGTGCCTAATTGCTCTTTGAGAGATCTATTTGTCAGAGAATCCCATGGAGGAAGCTTGATGGGTCATTTTGGTATAGCAAAAACCCTTAAAGTTTTGCAGGATCACTTCTATTGGCCGCATATGAAAAGAGATGTGGAGAGAATCTGTGGAAGGTGCACAACTTGCAAGCTTGCAAAGTCTAAAGTTCAACCTCACGGTTTGTATACTCCTTTGCCTATTCCTACTCATCCTTGGAATGATATATCTATGGATTTTGTTATGGGTTTGCCTAGAACTAGGACTGGAAAGGATTCTATCTTTGTGGTTGTTGATAGATTCTCTAAAATGGCACATTTCATAGCTTGCAATAAGACTGATGATGCATTACATGTAGCAAATTTGTTCTTTAAAGAAGTGGTACGTTTGCATGGAATGCCTAGGACTATAGTTTCAGATAGAGATACTAAATTCCTTAGCTACTTTTGGAAAACATTGTGGTCTAAACTAGGAACTAAGCTATTGTTTTCTACTACTTGTCATCCACAAACTGATGGGCAGACTGAAGTAGTTAATAGAACCTTAGGTACTCTCCTGCGTGCATTCATCAAAAAGAACTTGAAATCATGGGAAGATTACTTACCTCATTGTGAATTTGCATACAATCATGCTATGCATTCTGCTTCTAAGTTTTCTCCGTTTGAAATTGTTTATGGGTTCAATCCCATCTCACCTTTGGATCTAATACCTTTACCTGAGTGTGAAAGGGTTAGTATGGATGGGAAAAAGAAAGCTGAGATGGTTCAGCAGATTCATGAGCAAGCTAAGCGCAATCTAGAAGAGAAAACTAAGCAATACGCCAAACAAGCCAACAAGGGAAGGCGTGAGATGATCTTTGAAGTTGGAGATCAAGTATGGGTTCACTTGAGGAAAGAAAGGTTTCCAAAAGAGAGGAAGTCTAAGCTAATGCCGAGGATTGATGGCCCTTTTGAAGTCACCAAGAGGATCAATGACAATGCCTACAAACTTGATCTGCAAGGTAAGTACGACATAAGTGATAGCTTCAATGTTACTGACTTGATCCCTTTTGTTGCAGATGAGCCAGATTTGAGGACAAATCCTTTTCAAGAGGGAGGGGATGATGTGATCATGGACCAACTAGCTAATGGAGATGATGAGGATCTGGATAAGCCGACTGTTGGAGATGTTCTAGCCTTGCCAAAAGGACCTATGACTCGATCAAGGTCAAGGAAGCTCACGCAAGTTATTGGAGGATTGGTTAAGATGTCATGGAAGCAAGAGGAATGTCTTGGTAGAAGCTTGATCAACCAAGACACACTTATCACCATTCAAGCTACTTCACCATCAAGCTGATCATCAACTAAGCAAGCAATCTATGTGTGCTCTTTTTCCCTATCTTTGGTTTTGTCCCAATGGGTTTTCCAAAGATAGGTTTTTAACGAGGCCATAGATTTGCTTCTCAAATCCTTAGTTGATGATCTCGATCCAACCTTATCCCGGATCAACCTTATGTTATATTATGTCTTTCATTTCATGTTTTCAAACTTGTCTTTGTTTCTATTTCCAAGAGAGCGTGTGCTTTTACTCTCTTGATAGTTTTCGAGAAGCTTGGAGTCTGTTCCAACTTCTCTTATAAAGTGTGCTTTGAACCCCTTATCAATAATCAATTATCTTTTATCAAAACCTTTCTTTGTTCTCTCTACTGCTTGTCCGCGAGTTGTTGAGTGTTCTTGTTGGTGTGTAGTATCCAGCAACCCAAGAGTGTCTATCTCGGTGTGTCATATCCGATCTAGTCGCTTAGGAGTATCAAGGAGCCTTTCCGCAGCCTCTTGTGTCACCAATCGATCCACAACCTTATAGAGCTTGAGTCTTTGATTCGTTCTAGTAAGGATCTATCCCATACTATCCAGAGAAGCAATCTAGGGACGTATTACTAGTGGAGATGGGCAAAGAGAGTCTACGGGCTCAGATGAGAGTGGTACTCAGTCTAGTAAGGAGCGGGTCAAATGAGAGTGGTGCCTCAATCAAGTGAAGATGGGCAAGAGCCACAAGAAGAACAAGTCTCAGGAGCTAAGGAGGAGCACAAGGGTGAAGAGAGATGCTTCCAACTGGGTGTAAACAGAGAGTGTACTACAATGCCCAGGCTGTGGAGCATCCTGCTCAAGCTATGTGTTCCTTTGCAGGTTTCGGACGAGCATACAGCCTTCACAGTAAGCTTGGATGAGAGCTATATTCCAAGGACATATGAAGAAGCTATGGCTTTAAAGGAGTGGAGAGATTCAGTTGCTGTGATGAGTCCGGAGCCATGATTAAGAATGAAACATGGTATGAGAGTGAGCTGCCTAAAGGAAGAGGCAGTGACTAGTAAATGGGTGTTCACAATCAAGTTTCATCCTGATGGAAGAATAGAGAGGCGCAAGTCTAGGTTGTGGCAAGGGAGGATTTACTCAGACATATGGTGAGGACTATGTTGAGACCTTTGCTCCTGTGGCTAAACTTCATACTATCAGGATTGTATTATCTTTAGCTGTGAATCTTGAGTGGGATTTGTGGCAATGGATGTGAAGAATGCATTCCTTCAAGGAGAGTTGGAAGGAAGATGAAGTATACATGCATCCACCACCAGGTCTTGAACATCTAGTAAAGAAGGGGTATGTGCTGAGGTTGAGGAAAGCTATCTATGGTCTCAAGCAGTCTCCAAGGCGTGGTACAACCAAGTTGAGTACTACACTGAATGGGAGAGGGTTCAGAAAGTCAGAATTGGATCACACTCTCTTTACCCTAACCACCTCATCTGGTATTGTGGTATTGCTTGTGTATGTGGATGACATCATCATCACAGGTAGTGATAAGGAAGGCATCAAGGCTACAAAGGAGTATCTCAAGGCAAACTTTGAGAATTAAAGACTTGGGGGAAATGAAGTATTTTCTTGGGATGAGATATGCAGATCAAAGGAAGGATTGTTTATGTCTCAAAGGAAGTATGTGATTGATCTCTTGAAGGGAGCAGATGCCTATGGAGGAAAGACAGCCAAGATGCCATGATGGAGGATGGTTACAAGGTTCCACGTGAGGGGGAGATTGAGGATAGCAAGCCATTCCATGATCCTAAGCTGTATAGGAAGCTAGTGGGGAAGTTGATTTATCTTACCATTACTAGACCTGATGTGTGCTTTGCGGTGAATCAAGTCAGTCAACACATGCAAGTTCCTAAGGAGCACCACTGGCGGATGGTGGAAAGGATCTTGATGTATCTGAATGGAACTACTGGTCTTGGAGTATGGATGGGATGTAACAAGTAGTACTGAGGTTGTAGGGGCTACTGTGATGCAGATTGGGCTGGGGACCGAGCAGACAGAAGATCAACCACAGGCTTATTGTACATTCATTGGTGTAACTTGGTCACTTGGAAGAGTAAGAAGCAGAAGGTAGTGTCTTGTTCCAGTGCTGCGGAGGCCGAGTATAGAGCAATGTTGAAGCTTACAAATGAGCTGGTGTGGATAAAAGGGATTTTGAAGCATCTGGAGATTATTCAAGCAACGCCAATGACAATGCATTGTGATAATCAAGCAGCTATCCACATTGCATCTAATTCTGTGTTCCATGAGAGAACAAAGCACATTGAGGTTGATTGTCACAAGGTGAGGCAGATGATGATTCTTGGGGTGATTCTACCTTGTTATACTCGGAGTGAGGATCAGTTAGCAGATGTGTTCACAAGGCAGCAAGGCAAAAGACAATGGAGTCCATACACATCAGGTTAGGACTCATTGATCTCTCGCCTAAGGGCTAGTCTATACACTCTCCTGATCATGTGATCTCTACTCTTTTTCCTCATTAAGGTTTTGTCCCAATGGGTTTTCTTTAATGAGGTTTTAATGAGGGAGATCTCATGTGTCCTCCAAGCTTGACTTGTTCCACATGGTCAAGCTTGAGGGGGAGTGTTGAGATGAGAGAATAAAGAGTTGATATATTGAGAGAGGAAGAGAGTTGGAGCAGACAGTAACTTTGGAGAGTTACCACAGTAACTTTATTGTTACTGTGGTAACTAAAGAAGTTACCATAGTAACCAGGGTAACTCGGATGGCAAGGAGAAGTTACCTTAGGTTGTCTACACTTGATCTGAGAATGGGAAGGGATAAGAGAGGAGAATTGGACAGGCTGTCACTGGCTGGAAAGGAGAAGAGTGCTTTAGCACTAGTAGAAGCATGTGAGCAATCTCAGCCATGGGATTAACAGCCTGGCCTTTGACTACACATGCTTATCTTATCCCCTTAGATTGATTTCGAAAATGCTTCTTCCTTTTGTATATATCTGATGTAAACTCTCTCATAATTAATTAATGGAGTTTGAGTCTCTCTCTCTAGTCTCTCTCTTGTTCTTAATCTCCAATCTCTTTAATTCTCAGATTAACTTAATCACTCTTTAAATCACAAATCTAATATCTAGAGACAGCCATAAATACTTTGTGACATTCATTGATGAGAAGTCTA